>NC_133379.1:24856792-24873771 GCF_049309525.1 Garra rufa
GACTGCACTTTCGACCACCATCTCAATGTGAGGCTGTATTCAGCCACTAAGCTGCAACGGGATAAACTACTTTTAGCCTTGGTGTGAGGAGATTACAGCATTCTGCCAGGCATTGTGCCATGTAGGGATAGACAACCAACAATATCCCTTAGAAATGAAGGATAAGGTGCATTAGCGTCACCGATTCCAATCTACTTAATCATCAACGTGAGGTAGTTGTCCTTCGAACAAAAGCCTCAAGACTGGCTGACGAAACATCAGAGGAAAATGATCTGATCGATCCTGAGTTTAGCAATGAAATCATATAGCAGACATGAATTGCACATCTAACATTTCTTTTTGTTTTTTGATGTCTCTTGATGTATCTCTAACAGGGAAGCCTTGATAACATCAGCATCATTCTAGTATGTTTCCCTGCCGCCCCCCAGCTATCACCTGAAGCACTACATCAGGAGGCTGAGCTCGAGGACTTTCTGGAGTCTAAAGTAGCTGGTAAACCAACTAATTAAATCTGGTTTCTTTTGATGTTTCTCTTAAGGTTTATATGACTTACGTCATTGAGTCATGTAGCGATTGAAGTAAATGGTCCTCTAGTGGCCTGCTTGAGGAATTAAACCATTGTCACACGTTTCTTTGACAGAGATTTTTGAGGAGCTGAGCGCAACAGGTGATGAGCCTGATCTGCTGTCAGTTCTGACAGTGCTGGCTTCCACAGTGATTCCTGGACTTCCACCAGGGGGCGGCCTTCAGAGCAAGTGAGCACATGTTGTCCGTCATGCTTTAATTCTGCTCAAAATAGCAGTCGGCAATTATGTGAGAGAGGTGTGAAAACCTATTTCACAGACTGCGACATGAACATTTTTAGACACAGCTGTTGCATGAAATAGATAAATCACAGTCCCAGTGCTTCAAATTGGGTTATACCCAACAAGATCTATCCACGTTATTCTTTAACATGGAAGTAAGCCTATGAGTGAGACTTCTTATACATTAGCCGCTATAGGGAAATAACAACGTTATTGCAGTAAACAGTAAAACTGTTTGCACTACAAACCAGTGTGTTTATGATTAAGATAATATGTTGAAATAATATGGTAAGACACCAATTTGCAATATCAAGCAGCCAAACTAGCTGTTTCATACAGCTAAAAATAGCTGTACGCGGATGAGACTGGAATGGCAGCATCCGCTCTTACGGGAAGAATAATGTGGATAATACAATAAGTATACCTTTCATATTATTATTATTATTATTATTATTATTTATCATAAAAGTGAACTAGTGAATTAGAAAAAACAGTATTGTAAATAAAACTTCTGGAACTGGCTATATGGATATTCATATAGGCTACTCCTTTAAAATATTTACACAAGTAGAGCTCAAGTGATATGTAGTTGTAATGACTGCTAAAAGAACAGAGGATTGAACTTTAAAATATCATATTTTTTGGACATTTGCAGACGGAACTGCATAATTTCAGCATACTATCAGCAGAAAGAGGTACGGAGATCCAGATTAGCCCAGGTAAGCTTTTATACAGATGCATTTCAATAATCATATTAATATTTATACTATTATATATAGAGAGCCCTATAAAATCAGATTTATTTTTTCCCAAATTTCGTTTTATTTTTTTCCAAATTCCATTTTTCCTGTTCTAATTTTTTAGGATTCCATTTTTTTTTTTTTTTTTTTTTTAGAAATTGTCTTAAGTGGTAAATAAAAAAATGTTAATCAAAAAGCATGTCTAATTATTTTAAATCATGAAACGTACACAATTTAACATCAATTTATATAATAAAAATTACATTTTTCATTTTTTTTTCTCAAATTCTGGATTCCATTTTAATGGTTTCATTCTATTTTAATAATCAAAATCATCTCTAATTAATTTATTTTTAAAAAATATATTACTTTATTTAGAATTTATTAAAAAAATATTAAAAAATATCTATAATATAAAATATATATATATATATATTTTTCATAAATACTGTGTTGGGGATTTACATATTTCTGGTAAATACATTTTTGTAAATTTCTCTGGTAAATATTTCTTTAAAAATAATGTTTTATTAATAATTATATTAGTAGTAGTAGCAGTAGTAGTAGTAATAGTAGTACTATCATTACATTAAGTAATACTGTATATTTCTGTCACAGTTTCTTCAAGTTAAACCAAACTTTTATTTTGGTGGGTTGATTTAAAGAGTTTTATGATGATTTTTTCTCAAAAGAAATGGTAAAATGCTCTTGAAGTGACTTTTAGAGCCAGTGTTGCCAAATCCGTGTTTTTCCCACAGAATTGGGATACTTTAACACTGTTGCCATGGGTTGATTTTCATGTCCATGGGTTGAAGTGACCCCAACAACACAAATTTTACCAGGGGAACCCCACCAAAAAAAATTGTACCCCTCGTAATGCAATTGGGCGGTTTTTGTTGTAAAAACCTGGCAACCCTGTTTAGAGCATTAGAGATTATTACTAGAGATTATGTTTATGTGTCCATGTACTCATATATTGAGGTGACAGAGGCTGAAAACAACCTTCAGTATGTTTGTAGTAAACGAAATTGCGCATCTGCGCCATTCATTCACACAGAGACACGCAGAACATGCAGGATTCAGATTTAAATAGTCTTTTTGTGGCTTAATATTCAGACACTAGTCCATATCATGTTTTGATTGAAGTGAACTCACCTACTTTTGATTTATTCATCCCAAATTTGGCAAATTCCATGACACTCCGCATTATACAGTAAATTACATTTTTATGACTGGATTCCGCGATTCAGTCCACATTTTCCGCATTGCAGAAATCATAGGACCCTACATATATTTTAATATGTTAAAATGACTAATGTTTTTTGTCATTTCTGTTCCTGTCTTTCATTCTGTTCTGTCCCATCTTTTCAGGAACTCAGTCCTACAGATGCCAATTAGAGACCATCTTAGGCTACATAAACGCTTAATGGATGTGCTAGATTGAGGAAGAAGTAAATGTGATCTGTTTTCTGTCTTTTAAACTCAATAAAATGTGAAGATCTTTTTGGACAGCAAAAAACATTTTACTTCCTTCTTTTTGTATGTTTCACTAATGACGAAATGTACAAAAAGCAATGCTGTGCCACAATGCAGGACAATAATGACTGTATATAACTTTGACTCTTTAGATTGTGATACGTTCAGTATTTTCCTTACCAAATGTATTCAATGAGTCTTACAATCGACAACACTCAGGTAACGTGTTCAAGCAGTGACAACAAACTTTTGAGATTCTCTTCAGTCTTGGCATAAAACAGGATACAATGATACAATGCAAAGGCAGAACTTGAAAGAAGTCTCTGAGGAATAGTTCACCCAAAACTACTTTACTATTCACTATTAAACTATTTTTCTTTTATTTGTGTGTTTGGAGCAACATGATCTTAAACAACTAGCTTTCTATTTTTGGGTGAACTGTGAATTTAAGAATTCAAGTCAAGCTTGGAATGATGAAATCGCCAAAAAACAAATTCTATTAAATACAAACACTTTTACATGTTGGTTTATACAGGCTCATAATATAGTCACGGAGTGCAACTTTTCCTGTTCTTGAATAGTTGTTTCCTGTAATACGCTCTACTCTGTTTGCATGACTTGTAGTGTGTTGCCTTACTGACCTCTTTGAAATTATGCCAATATATAAATGTGGTAATATTACCAGATATTTCCTAATAACTAGCAAATGAACTGATGCAGTGCTATATCATGTTGTGTAATGATCTTTCTCTGTGCACATTTTACAGATCTTGTGCAATATTTGTGCTAAGGTTGAAGGTTGAGTAATAAAAATAAACAGATCAAGTCATTCATGAGATTTCAGTTTATTAATGTCTGCCCTGCTACATAAAGAGACTTTATGGCCTTTTGATAATTATAGTCATACATTTTGTGAGTGTGTGTGGTTGAGCTCAGATTTCACCTACAGCTAGAAGTACCACAGTCATCCTCAAGAGGGCAGTAAAGCCTCGCTCCTATTTTAACACCATCTGAGGTTTGCAAACCCTGCATTTGTCACACACTGACGCCTCAGAAACAATTTAAAAGCTCTATGAATGACAACAGGCTGCTGTTACACAGATATAAAGGGCGTAGCTATTATATATGAAACACATAAATATTAATACCAAAATAAGTATTCAACAAAAAAGTTATATTTGTTTACAATATACAATATCTACAGGATCATTACACATGACTTGTCTTTTAAAGGACTGGTGCTATCGCTAAGTCGACGTATTTGTATTCATTTTAGCTCATTTCTTAGGGCATAATAATCACTGACGGCAGCGTGGTAGAAACGATTAAACAATGATATTACTGACCATCTCCCTTTGATTTGACACTTGTGTTTCTTCCTCCGGGGACTGTCTCTCTGTAAGTGCCGTGGCTACATCTGCCTTGCTCTTGAAAATCAGTCTGTTTTCGTGAAGAGCCGTTAAAGGATCTCTCCAGAGGCACAGTGTGATTGCTTACCACACCGGCCAATCACTTCAGCATCAAAGTGACTCTGAGAAGCGACGTTACCATTAAAATCACATGGTTTGTTTGTAACGATGTAAAAAAATTGAAAGCAGTCTCCTCTTCAGAACGAAGCCGTTCTTAAATGCTAACATTCGCCGTCCTTGTGCTCTTCAGAGGTAAACTGGCTATTTTAATTTGCCCTAATTTGCTCTGTACTGTGTATTACAATAGTGAATGTACAGTTTACATGCGATAAATGCTAAAACCTAACCTAAATGCTAACTTGTTTTTCCAGCGAGAAGGGTTGGGAAACATTCAGAACTGAAGAACAGGCTGTCCTTTAGTCAATGAGTGCAAATTTTAATTTAAGTATCCAGGAATTTGGTTTGGAATTAGCTAATAATGGGAAATTACATGTTCAGCTATTACTAAATACGAAGAAATATTCAGTAACTGTTTAGTTTACATCTTCTATCTACTTTATTTTACAGGTAAGAGTGGGCGCACCCATTTGCAAATTTAATCTCTGGCTTCTGGTGTCATTTTCCCGCTTTTTTATTTTTTTATTTTTACAAAATGGCTCACTTAGCTGCTTTATGTTGCAAACTGGTGTATCTTACCATATTATATTAATCTTAAATATGAACACAGTGGTTTGTAGTGCAAACAGTTTTACAGCTTACTGTGTTTATTCTCTTCGTTATCTGCCTACAGCGGCTAATAAACCGGAAGTCTCGCACATTCATCGAAAACGGCTTACTTCCGCATTGAAAAATAAGGTGGATAGGTGGCATTTCAAACATATGTTTTTCCACAACTTTCAACTAAGGTTTTGTCAAGCTAACATTCAAAGTTTGTCTTAAAGGGATAGTTTAACTAAAAAATTAACATTTTGTCACCATTTACTTTTACATTTACCTTCATGACTTCCCTTCATTTTTGAAACACAAATGAAGATATTTTCATTGAAACCTGTTAAAACTCTGTCACCAAAACTATTCAGAAAGTTCATAAAAATATTGTGAACATAATCCATGTGAATCAAGTGGCCTTCTGGAGTGATATGATCAATTTATATGATGAACAGATGTAATTTAGGTAATATGATATAATATTTATATTAAAAATATCTTCATTTGTGTTTCAAAGATGATTGAAAATCCTATGGGTTTAAAACATGACCACAAGTAAATGGCTTGAACATTAACAAACTTAAACTTCGATTTTCTAGTTTAAAATCAGTCATGTACATTTCTTTGAATGTCAATTTAATCCTACTTCCTTACATTCAAACTGCCGGAACTCAAATGTGACCCTGGACCACAAAACCAGTCATAAGTTTTTTATTATTATTATTATTGAGATTTATACGTAAGGGATAATGTACAGGCAGCCGGTAGTTATCGCAGAAATAAGCCCCGACAGTGTGATCAGGACCCGACGCGAAGCGGAGGGTCTTGTATCACACTGAAGGGGCTTATTTCGCGATAACTACAGGCTGCCTGTACATTATCCCGCTTATTACACGGCTACTTGCCACATAAGGAAAAAAACTGGACATGAATATGAATTTGAAACCTTTTATTGGCATATTTGTTTTAAATTAACATTTTTATCCTTCCGCGAAACGATATAGTACCACGTGACTAACATTCAAACTATGTACGTTAGTAAGACAATTTAAATAGATTAATGTCGAAATTTTCCATTGTTAATTGTGGTTGTCCAGTGTTTGTCACAAGATGGCGCCAAACGGTAATCTTTGTTGGCACGGAGGGATTTTAAACATACAAGTAGTACCGGCTATGCGTTATTACTTTGGAGCGGTGATTATTTGAAAAGAACGAACCTGCAAATGTCTCAACTGACCAATCAGAATCAAGCATTCCAAAGAGCCGTGTAATAAATATATATAATAAATATGATTTCCATTGATGTATGGTTTGTTAGGATAGGACGATATTTGGTCGAGATACGACTTTTTGAAAATTTGAAAATCTAGAATCAGAGGGTGCAAAAAAATTCTAAATATTGAGAAAATCACCTTCAAATGAAGTTCTTAGCAATGCATATTACTAATCAAAAAATTAATTTTAATATATTTATGGTAGAAAATTTGCTAAATATCTTTATAGAACATGATCTTTACTTAAAATCTAATGATTTTTGGCATAAAAAAAAATCAATCATTTTATCCCATACAGTGTATTTTTGGCTATTGCTACAAATATACCCATGCTACTTATGACTGTTTTTTGGTCCAGGGTCACAAATGCAATTTAAATTCAGGAATTGTAAAGCCATTCTCAATTCAGTTCTGAATGAAACACAACCTTCACTAAAAGTTATCTTCAATGTGCAATATCCAACAGCATCTTTATATAACCGAGCTACCTGTCGACACTTGTCTCCTGAAGGCGATTATTCATGATAGCAAAGGCGCCCACTCCACCTGAGAAGCCATTCTGTCGAACATGACTCTGTCTTGGATTACCATGAGCAGTCTCTGAGAGCTGCTTCTGCAGAATGGCCAGAGAAACCTTGTTAGCCATAAAGTCATTGACTGAGATCATTTCTCCAGACAGTCTGCGCCCTGTCAGATAACCTCCATCTGGTCCTAAGCCAGCATCAGTCTCACTATCACAAACTGTTTCCACTGATGCATTAGTGAAGCGCTTTCCTGACGCTTCATTGGCCGGGGCAGGGTGCACGGCGTTGCGCTTTTGAGCCCTCTGGCGGGAATGTCCCAGCGGAGGGTGGTGGTTGTGCCGCTGGTTGGGAATGCGTGGAAGGCAGCAGCAACAGCAGGCCCGACCTCGTCGCCTGTATGGACGGCCACGACAGGGACACTGAGTCTTGCTGCAGTCCATTTTTCCGAGGATCCAGTTGAGCGTCTGCTTGATAATGATGGAAATGACATTAAACAGGGAATAAATGCAACACACACCCATGAGGATAAAAAGGCAGTTGCCCAGACGGTAGGCCTCTTGAGCTTTATAGCTCTCACGTTGGCTGCTAACCACATCCCCAAAGCCAATGGTGCTGAAGGCCACAAAGCAAAAGTACAAGGACTCAAAGTAATCCCAGTCCTCCATGGCAGAGTACAACGCAGATGCACTACATGCGATCAGCACCGCGGCGATGCCCAGAATGAGCATTACGTAGTAGACTGATGGTTTCCAACCTTCCAGACTGTCGTCCTCGCTCCTGGCCTCCTCGCCTCCCACGCCGGAGCGGCGCAGTTGTCGCTCGTGACACCAACGCATAATGTAGGCCAACATCGTGATAATGCGCTCCAGAAAGAGGTTGAAGAAGAGGATCGTTGCTGCACAGCCAAGGAGTCCGTAGAATATCAAAAAGATCTTACCTGCAACCGTGACGGGAGTGGTCATGCCAAAACCTGGAGGGAAATAGGAAACAGGTTCTGATTTGCTGATGTATTTTTTTTTTTAAATGTATTCTTATTTTTTTTTTAAAGATTTATTTAGCCTCCCTTAAGTCACTTCAAATTGCTATGGCTTCTGTGGGACACAAGTTGTTTTTATACAAAGTAGACAGTCACCAAAGGCTGTCAAGCTCAAAAATGGACAAAAAAATGCCTTATGTGACCATGGACCGCAAAGTATGTTTAAGTAGTTTTAAGTAGCATGGTTATATTTGTAGCAATAGCCAAAAATACATTGTATGTGTCAAAATTATAGATTTTTCTTTTATGCCAAAAATCATTAGGATAGTAAGTAAAGATCTTGTTACATAAAGCTATTTTGTAAATTTCAAATATCAAAACTTTAAATTTTGGATTGGTAATATGCACTGATAAAACTTAATTTAAACAACTTTAAAGGCGATTTTCTCAATATTTATTTTCACATTTTCAAATAGTTCCTATCCTAACAACATAACCATACATCAATGGAAACCTTATTTATTTAGTTTTCAGGTCGTTTCAATCTCAATTTCAAAAAATGTACCCTTATGACTGCTTTTGTGGTCCAAGGTCACACATGTATGTCTTTGATGTCTAATTTATGCTTGTGAACATTCAGTTTGAGTAATTTGCAAGTGATCACGAGAACAGCAACAGTCAATAACATTTGACATCATGTCAAACCTAGCAGAGAGCATCTTGATTTCAAAGTCACGGCATGCTATAGTAATACTTTTTAATAGTAATTTGCTTTTGCATTGCTTTTCTTACTTGTCTTTAATGTAAATGTGCAGCTTGGATGTTTTGATCTATGTAACAAAGAAAATGACTGTTTTAGAGCAACATGAGGGCATGTAAATGATGAAGGGATAGCATTTATTAAATTCCTTTAATGATGTGCATGGTAAAAAGATAAAGAAAGCCTTAAAAAATAAAATAAGGTATAGCTTCCCAAAAAATGAAAATTCTGTCATTAATTACTCACCTCACATGTTTTGATGAAATCCAAGAGCTTTCTGACCCTGCATAGACAGCAACACAACTGAAACATTCAAGACCCCAAAAAACAGTAAGGACATTGTTAAATGGTTCAACCTATATTTTTGTTTGCAATGAAAACAAAAATAATGACTTCATTCAACAATTTCTTCTCTTCCATGAATGTATGTCAGAGACTGAGACTGAAACAGAAGAGAAGAAATGAGTGAATAAAGTCATTATGTTTGTTTGGTATTCTCATAGCTTCATAAAATTACCTTGTATTACTATTTTAACAATGTCCTTACTACTTTTCTGGGCCTTGAACATGTCAGTTGCGATGCTGTCTATGGTCAGAAAGCCTTCGAATTTAATCAAAAATACATTAATTTGTGTTTCGAAGATGAATGAAGGCCTTATGGGTTTGGAACAACATGAGGTAAACCTATAACATGAATTTAAAAATTTTAGTTTTTTAGATAAAAACATCTGCCAAATCTGTAAATATAGATTCTCTTTTTGTCAAATTTACGGTTATGAAAATCTGAATGCAAAGTTGATTTACTGTATATGAACTCACCAATAGTGGATATCACTGTAGCAACAAAGTAGAAAGCTCCCGAGAAATCCCAACGGGGCCTAAGTTTGTCCACTCGGATCCCAGCCGCAAAGGCCTCCTCATATTGCCTTAGCAGGACCTGTAATGTTTTTAGGTTTATGCTGTTTTGCTCCGTGAAGTTGGCCAGCTGTTTGTCCCAACGGTGGTGAGCCTGCACCTCAGAGGGATGCTCAAGTGCGGAGAACACCACCGCCCCACACAGCAGGTAGAGGAGGATGAAGGCCGCCAACAAGCCAAAACGGGCATTGTCTTCATTCAGGTGAAGTGGGAGGCAACAGCTGTTGCTGACATCTCTTCTACGTGGCATGACTTGATCACCAGAAGGAAATGACAAGAACAGGCAAACATGCAAAGACACAAGACACAAACACTCTCTCACTCACTTAAGAAGGCGTATAGAGTCACATGAAAACTGTATGTTGCTCTTGTTTGCAGATACAGTTCAAAAATGAGGGACAAAAATGTACTGGACCAAGTTCTTCATGTCCATTAACGTTCTGAAGGATTCATAATCGCACCACTTTCTCCAGTGACACCATCGTAAAAAGCAAGGTTATCAGGTAAAATGACACATGGTCCAGGAAATAAAACCTCAAGATACACCTTTGGGTTAGGAGGTAACAGTAGGCAGGCAAGCGCAAGATTGCTATCTTTTCCCATCTCGCTATCCAAGTATAGCTGGTGCCACACCAGTCAGTAATAATGACCTGGTCTTCATGTGAAATCATCCTTGAACAAAACAAACAAACAAAAAAACATATATTACAAATTTAGTAAAAAAGGATTATAGGATAAAGGATTTAGTAGGCTATTATTAGAACTATTTCATTAATATTACAGACTATTTCAAAGATCACTAGATCCTGGTTTTATCATTTAAGGTAAGCATGCACACAATACTAAAGACTATTATAGCTACACATATTCTGCATTATTAAATTAGTAGCACAATTAAGATTAAAATTATAAAAAATGAATTGGATCACTTATTACTAATAACATACATAGTTGCTACGTGGTAATTAGAAAATATCGGTCACAAAGTCGGTCACATTTTGCTCAATTAGGTAATAACGAATGTTTTGTTTATCACAAACAAACTTTTAAAGTGGTGAAATTGAAGGTTACCTACCTGATTTAATTTTTAATATTTGATGAAGAGATCCGTTTATTATCACCGTCACGCAAACAATAATGCTATATTAATGAAGCGATTTAAAATAATCAAATATGTTGGATACATTTTGTTAAACTTAAAAGGCGCGTTTTGTTCGTGGCAAGTGTGAATCCGAGGCAGTGCGTGATTGAATGATGCAGCTGAGGAGTAGTGACCGAGAAAGAGAGAGAGGGAGAGAGAGAGTCTCAAAATGTTATTAGCTGAGCAGCCAATATAGGTAGAAGTTGTGGGGATTTGTATTCATTGCACTGACTCGAATCCTTAAAAGAGCCTTTGACTGATTTATTCGGTTGTTTTCTGGAGGGTTACGTTAATACGCCAATATGAGGTAAACATGGTGAGTTGTGAATTACAAAATCATTCAGTCAACCGATTCTTGACCTTTTTTTTTTTTTTTTACTATTGACGTATTTAGGGTATACAGAAAGTATATAGGCTTATAAGCGTTTTCTATCATTTACACTAAATTTTGTCACCTTGCTATCAAGCTACAGAAAAAAAAGCTAGTAGCCCAAATAAATATTCCTAAATAGGCTATTTCTTGTCCTGTGCACTCCTTCTAAAGTCAGTAGCTAATGCAAGCAGTGCTAAACTCTAAAGGAAGCCGTTTTTCGCCACTGAATAAAAACATTTTTGCGACTTTTTATCTCACAATTCTGACTTTTTTTTTTTTTGTGATGTCGAGTTTACATCTCGCAATTCTTACCTTTTTCCTCAGAAATCTGACATTATATCTCATAATTCTGTTTTTTTTTTCTCGTTATGTCGTTTACATCTCAAAATTCTGACTTTTTCCTCAGAATTTTGAAATAAACTTGCAATTCTGACAGGTATTTTCCTCAGAATTCCAACTTTATTTCTCAGAATTCCGACTTTATATCTCGCAATTCAGATTTTTTCCTCACAATTTAGTTTACGCTGCACAATTCTGACTTTTTTCTCAGATTTTTGAGATATAAACCCCCAATTTTGACAGACATTTAACTCAGAATTTTTACTTTATATCTCAGATTTTTTTTTCCCCATTTCCAGTTTACATCTCACAAAAACTCACAATTTAGAGTTTACATCATGCAATTCTGACTTTTTTTCTAAGAATTCCTAAGGAATTCTGACTTTATTTCTCAGAATTCTGACTTTATATCTCAAAATTCTATTTTTTTCCTCACAATTTCAAATTTACACCTTGCAATTCAGAATTTGATATAAATTTGCAATTCTGAGATATTTTCTTCAGAATTCCAACTTTATTTTTTAGAATTTCCGATTTTATATCTCACAATTCAGATTTTTTTCTCAAAATTCTTGCAATATAGACTTTTTTCCTCACAATTTCACATTTACATCTCGCAATTGACTTTTTTCCTCAAATTTTGAGTTTACATCTCACAATTCTGACTTTTCCTCAGAATTCTGAAAAAATAAACTTGCAGTTCTGAGAAATAGTCAGATTTGCAAAAAATTTACTCAGTATTCCAACTTTATTTTTCAGAATTGCGACTTTATATCTCACAATTGAGATTTTTTTCTGACAATTTAAAATTTATCTTACAATTCTGATTTTTTTTCTCACAATTTCAAATGTACATCTCGCAATTCGAACCTTTCCTCACAATTTTGAGTTTACATATATTTATATAAAAACTTGCCACTTGGTGCCCTAACAAGGCTGTCAGTAGTCAGCTCTAGATTTTAAAACACATTCAGAGAGACCATATTGTTTACTGCCATTTAAGATTTTAGGCATCAAGCTCAACCATATAAACTTCATAAAGGTGACATAAACTTTGGAAAGCGGACTTAATTTTCATTTATTTTCAATAGCTGGGTTCATTGATTTAGTAATAAATGCATTTTAACTGTTATTCCCTTTTTAAAAAAGCCATTATGTCATAAAAAGAGAAAACATCATGCAGTATTGGCATTTTCAGGCAAATTATAGTGACCATGGTAATTTGTTCTTATCGACTGTCATGATAAATACCTAAACACTCACAAATCACCCCCTACCCCATTACAATCATCTCTCTCTGAAAATGCAACTTCAAGGACATTCAACAAGTCCAATTTGAAAGCTTTAAACAACCGACAGACCACCATTTGCCTGTTGCTTCAATGCCATTAAAATATTGCTTTGTTTGATGTTGACAGACAAAAATATAGCCATGGTACTCTCTTTCTATTGTGAGATGCGCTTAGATGGCTGAGACGATATTGCTTTGTTCTCTCTGACCAGCCCACCCTTGCCTTTCATCTTGGCTGCCAGCTCACAAGACTGTATTCCCCCATCATTAGAGTACTGGTCATTGCTTGTAAGTGCCCAGGTGCGGCGGAGACAGACAAGCGCTATATCAAAAGAGTGTGTGGTATTTTATTCATAAACTTTGTCCTCATCAGAAGACAAGTGTTTTGGCAACTGCCTCCGTGACAGCAACCGAAAAGACAGCGAAAGCCATGTCTTGCGTTTCTATTATTCCAAACGCAGCAGCGCTAATCACAGGTTTGGGCTCTGAGTGCTACACTGTCTTTAAAGTCATCAAGAGATCTGAGAAGCGTGATCTGCATAATGTAATTCATCACAGGTGCTGGGTGATGAATATAGTGATCGGCCAACGCTCATTATGGAGTCTGTCTCTTCCCTCTCTTTTCTCTTCATCCACCTGACCGTTCTCTTTGTCTTTCTTTGTTGTCGACGTGTTAAAATCAGCGCTCTCCAAACTGGCCTGCTGGAAATTAATGAGTCGTTGTTCAACATTATATATGTATAATGCACTTTAATGACAAGACATAATTACTTCAGGTTGAAGATCTTAGTTTAAACATAAAACCACAAAAATAATTATTCAAGATTTTGAAAAAACAAGCATATTCAGTATATGAGAGTTTAGATAAAGTTAGTTAAATACAAAAAGAGAAAGGCAGGCAGAAAAATTGAGGAGAGATAATTTGGTCAGTAGACAGCAGTGAAGGTCAGAGCAGCAGTGACGTGTTCAGTGGCCAGTATCTAGTGCTTGAACCCTTGAGGCAAACAGCAGCACGTTCTTCTCAACCTCAGCACTGAGTTCCCGCTGGGAAGCCCTGGGATTCTTCTTTACATAGTCAGCAATGCTCTGAATACATTCCCTCTGTGGAAGCAGAACGTTACATGTCACAAACGTTTGTCTGGTCTACAGTTAATTCTGGCCTGGTTTTACAGACAGGGCTTAGACTAAGCCAGGATTAGAAGATAGTTCAATTAGAACATTAAACTGAAACAGAAAAAAAAACTGGTGTGCATCTTCTTGAGACGAAACAAAAGCACTGATGTAAAGCTTTATTTCATAAAGCATTTGTCATAGCGAATTACTACTAACATTATGTAAAAGACATTATAAAGTCGTGGCCAAAAGTTGAGAATGACACAAATATTAGTTTTCACAAAGTTTGCTGCTAAACTGTTTTTAGATCTTTGTTTCAGTTGTTTCTGTGATGTACTGAAATATAATTACAAGAACTTCATACGTTTCAAAGGCTTTTATCGACAACTACATGACATTTATGCAAAGAGTCAGTATTTGCAGTGTTGGCCCTTCTTTTTCAGGACCTCTGCAATTCGACTGGGCATGCTCTCAATCAACTTCTGGGCCAAATCCTGACTGATAGCAACCCATTCTTTCATAATCACTTCTTGGAGTTTGTCAGAATTAGTGGGTTTTTGTTTGTGCACCCGCCTCTTGAGGATTGACCACAAGTTCTCAATGAGATTAAGATCTGGGGAGTTTCCAGGCCATGGACCCAAAATGTCAACGTTTTGGTCCCCGAGCCACTTAGTTATCACTTTTGCCTTATGGCACGGTGCTCCATCGTGCTGGAAAATGCATTGTTCTTCACCAAACTGTTGCTGGATTGTTGGAAGAAGTTGTTGTTGGAGGGTGTTTTGGTACCATTCTTTATTCATGGCTGTGTTTTTGGGCAAAATTGTGAGTGAGCCCACTCCCTTGGATGAGAAGCAACCCCACACATGAATGGTCTCAGGATGCTTCACTGTTGGCATGACACAGGACTGATGGTAGCGCTCACCTTTTCTTCTCCGGACAAGCCTTTTCCCAGATGCCCCAAACAATCGGAAAGAGGCTTCATCGGAGAATATGACTTTGCCCCAGTCCTCAGCAGTCCATTCGCCATACTTTTTGCAGAAGGCAAATCTGTCCCTGATGTTTTTTTTGGAGAGAAGTGGCTTCTTTGCTGCCCTTCTTGACACCAGGCCATCTTCCAAAAGTCTTGGCCTCACTGTGCGTGCAGATGCGCTCACTCCTGCCTGCTGCCATTCCTGAGCAAGCTCTGCACTGGTGGCACTCCGATCCCGCAGCTGAATCCTCTTTAGGAGACGATCCTGGCGCTTGCTGGACTTTCTTGGACGCCCTGAAGCCTTCTTAACAAGAATTGAACCTCTTTCCTTGAAGTTTTTGATGATCCTATAAATTGTTGATTTAGGTGCAATCTTAGTAGCCACAATATCCTTGCCTGTGAAGCCATTTTTATGCAACGCAATGATGGCTGCACGCGTTTCTTTGCAGGTCACCATGGTTAACAATGGAAGAACAATGATTTCAAGCATCACCCTCCTTTTAACATGTCAAGTCTGCCATTCTAACCCAATCATCCTGACATAATGATCTCCAGCCTTGTGCTCGTCAACATTCTCACCTGAGTTAACAAGACGATTACTGAAATGATCTCAGCAGGTCCTTTAATGACAGCAATGAAATGCAGTGGAAAGTTTTTTTCGGGATTTAGTTAATTTTCATGGCAAAGAAGGACTATGCAATTTATCTGATCACTCTTCATAACATTCTGGAGTATATGCAAATTGCTATTATAAAAACTTAAGCAGCAACTTTTCCAATTTCCAATATTTATGTAATTCTCAAAACTTTTGGCGACGACTGTATAATTCAGTACAGTATAAAACAACACAATATACACTATTTAGACTACAACTGTGACGTACACTACCGGTTTTAAAGAAGTCTCTTCTGTTTACCAAACCTGCATCTATTTGATTCGAAGTACAGCAAAACAGTAACATTTTAAAATATTTTTACTATTTAAAATAACTTTTTTCTATTTGAATATATTTTGAAATGTAATTTATTCCTGTGATCAAAGCTACATTTTCAGCATCATTATTCCAGTCTTCAGTGTCACATGATCCTTTAGAAATGATTCTAATATGCTGATTTTCTGTTTAAGAAATATGTTTTATTGTTATTATTATTATTATTATTAGCTAAAACCATTAAGTACATTTAATTGTATAAGAAATATATACGCTTGGCAAGGGTGCTTTAAATTGATCACAAGTGATGGTAAAGACATTTATAATGTTACAAAAGATTTTGGTTTCAGGTAAATGCTGTTCTTCTGAACTTTCTATTTATCAAAGAAACCTGAAAAATATCTTCTCAGATGTTTGAAACATAATAAATATTTTCTGAGCGCAAATCAGAATATTAGAATGATGTCTGAAGGATCATGTGACTGGAGTAATGATGCTAAAAATTTAGCTTTGAAATCACAGGAATAAATCGAAAACGTGTTTTATAGAGTAAAATATTTCAAAATTGTACTGTTTTGCTGTACTTTGAATTAAATAAATGAAGGCTTGGTGAGCAGAAGAGACGTCTTTAAAAATACCCTAAAAACTTTTGACTGGTAGTGTACATGGAATACAAATCAAATTATGGAATACAAAAAAAATTAAATTAATAAATGTAATGAATACTACCATTCAAAAATACAGTAAAACAGTCATCCAGTTTAATAATTTTACTACATTTTAAAATTTGTGTTAATATTTTAAAATGTAATTTATTCCTGTGATGGCAAAGCTAAATTAAGCAGCCATTACTCCAGTCTTCAGTGCCACATTATCCTTCAGAAATCATCCTAATATGTTGGTATGGTGCTCAAGAAACATTTCCTATTACTACTAACATTGTAAAAAAATTTGCCGGTGAAAATTTTAGTGTAATAATTTTTTCATGATCCTTTTTTCATGATGAATGGACAGTTCAAAAGAACAGCATTAGAACCAAGTCTTTACTGTCACTTCTGATCAATTTAATTTTACTTTTATCCAGATTGAATAAAAGTATTACTCTTGTTTTGATTTCTAAAAAAAATAAATAAAAACTGATTCCAGAAAGTTAAAATGGTAACCCTTTACCCATTTCATTATTTTACATCTCAACCTTCTAAAACGATACACGTTTTCTAAAATGGTTTTTAA
>NC_133379.1:24874271-24953046 GCF_049309525.1 Garra rufa
GGGCCACTGTGCGGTACAACCACAATACTTTTAGTAAAGTCAAAAAAAAAAAAAAAAACAGACCCATCTTACCCTGTAAGCATCTATTTGTCTTTGCCCAGTAAGTCTGTCCAGAACCTCACGGGCCACCTGCATCCCAGTGACCGCAGTGAGCAGCTCTTTACACTGAACACTGTCCGTCTTCAGCCAGCCCAGAAGAGCCAACTGCAACCGGGACACAAGACAATTTTGATAAGAACGCAAAATACCAACCATAACCATTAGCCATAGTAAAACATTATGGTGACTTTCTTTAGTCTTAAATATCCATTAACATATGACAGAACAAATTCAAATACGCTTTTAAAATGGATAAACGAATGAATGGAGCTGAACTAATATTTTATGTTTAAACTGAGAGGATTAACATTTGACCCCAACCTGCTGAATCAACTGGCCGTCTGTCATCCCGTTTGCCTCCGCCATACTTTTTTCTTTTTCTGATGAACAAATTTAATACGTAGTCCTATTGTACGAGATTAATTTTAAATAGTAAACTATAAAACGCTAATATTTCGTTGTTTGCTTCTGCTACACCACTGAAATGATCTTCCTGTTTACACAACTTGTTCTTCTTCCTCTAAAGAAATCAGATTTCATTTCGTAATGGCGCCCGCTTTCGGACGGGCAAGTCATTACTTTAAGATTTTTTTTTTTATTATAAAAAACAAACCTTAATTAAACACAAAACGTAATACAATATTAACATATCCAATACATAAAAAAACATAAAAACTACAAATAATAATGCTAAATAAAGTTAAGAAGACAAATTCCTGTTAGAAAATGCAAGATTGTATTTTTTAAAAATGTATTTATGTATAAAACATTTGGCGATGCATTTAGAGATATGAGGGGTGAAAATTTTGAACTTGAAGATTGGGGTCTTCTAGGAAACATGTAAGTATCTTCTGTAGCGTCTGAAGGGGAATACTAAGTATAAAAAAAATGATATTTAGGCAAAATGAAAAAAAAAATGTACACATCCTCATTCTGTTCAAAAGTTTTCACCCCCAGCTCTTATGCATCATTTTTCCTTCTGGAACATCAGTGAGCATTTGAACCTTCTGTAATAGTTACACATGAGTCCCTCAGTTGTCCTCAGTGTGAAAAGATTGATCTCAAAATCATAAAAATGTGGGGGGAAAAAAAAGTGGTACCTGAAGGATTTTTCAGAAAAATTTCAGGCAGTTTAACTTTTCAGTACCAACAAGCGACTCATGAACAACTATCAAACTAAAAAAAAAACACACACACACAGCTGTGGATCATTGAGGTAACAACACAGTATTAAGAATCAAGTGTATGTAAACTTTTGAACAGGGTCATTTTTATAAATTCAACTATTATTTTCTCTTGTGGACTACATGTAAACCATTCTTTATGTGACATATCTTATTCAGGTTAGTGCTAAATAAAAAATAACATGCATTTTGTATGATCCCTGTTATTTTGCTAAAATAAATAACATTTTGCAGATTCTGCCAGGTGTGTGTAAATATTTGACCTCAACTGTAACCATTTTGCTATAGGGTATAACTATAAATTCAGACTGAAAAAGACATTTTTCATTTGTTTACATATTCATAAATGTTTTGTGCAACCATTTTAGCACAATAGGACAAATTTCACATTATTTTCTACTTCTATAATTTGACCACAAAGTAAACCCAAAGACCGTATAACAACTGGCAACACATCAGCTAGTATTTCAACAGGCATTATATTAGGGGACAAAAAAATAAATAACCACTAACCAGTTGTGTTGAATCATTTGATCTTTAAAACACGTCATTATATTGACTTTAACAGTACATAATACATCTAGTAGACTGACTTAAAAAAGCTAAATACGAGCAGCAAAAAATGTGCATAAACAACATTCTTCCAAGTTTCCCAGAGAAGACTGAAAGTCTCATTGGTCTTTCCATTTAAATAACTGAAGCCATTGAGGTGATTTCTCAGAAAACAATATGTATTTATGGGTTTTTGTTCTTTGCAAGTCACATTTTGTAACATATTTGAATACAGTAATGATAATATATGTTGCTATGAGTGGTCAACTGTCCTCTTTTGACTTGCTGAATGATCCAAGTTGTTTAGTGTTTACATCTTTAAGCAGTTCGAGTTGCCGTTGGCCTCGGCGATAAAGATATTCTATGTGCATGACGTCAGTCTTCTTGATGGCAGCGTTGGCACGGAAATCATCACGTATTCTCGGTATAAAGCCCGGCTTGTCCTGAGCCGCACGCAGAAACTGCCGATACAGGGATAAGACCTGTTTCTGGAGTTTGCTATGGCGTGCCATAGTGTGCTGGATCATAAACTCACAGCAGTCTTGACAGGGAAGACAGTGCTTTCCTCAGCCTGCGAAGAGAAGTAGTAAACGCATTGAACTAGGTTTCAAAGATCAGAAAATGTAATTAGTTAAAGAGACTACATGGATTTTATTTTTTTCAAAAATATCAGTAAGCTTAATATATATATAAAATCATCATTTATTTTTAAAAAGTGAATATAAAAATATTTTATATCTTCTTTGCAAATTATGAAACTTAATGTAAAAAAATGTCCTGCTTATCATGTCACTACCAAAACAGTGTATATTTTAGTCCATTGGCTGAGACTGATTTTAACTACACCCCTACATTTATCATTAGAAAATATTCTAATATTCTTCTATGTCCCTCTCTCTCATAGTTACATGCTGAGTAGATAGGCCCCATCATTTTGAGTTAAATGTGTTCAAAAGTCTGTGTGTAACTTTAACATCTTTGTCTTTTTGGGTGTTATTCCATAAAATTATCACTACCAAATTGTTTTGTTTGTTTATTTCCTCCATTATTTATTCTTTTGTCACTACTAAAACAATGCTGACATGTTTCAGTAGTAACTTAAGGATAAATAACGGGGGAAATAAACAAAATCTTAGTACAGCTATGCATCTACTTCTATTTTAGTATGTTTTAGTAAGTTAAAACCCTGTAATGTGATCGCTACAAAAGCATTACTATCACTACCGAAACATGGGATGTTTTGTCAAACATAAAGTATATTAAATTGCCAGCTAAGATGTTATGATAGTGTTTGGTTCAATATATATTCAAACTATTGAATCCTTAACTTTGAAACCAGTATGATCAACTTTTTGCTTTTTACGAAGAAAAACTGAATTCAAAATACAACAAATCACATAAATTACACTTGACATTTTGTTACAAATAATTGTTATTGATTTACCTCTAAAAAAAAAAATCTAAATAGGTCAATATAACCCTTCTAATTACATTATTATTACTGTGACAGTCGTGACAAATTTGAGAAGAGAATAAATATTCCAAAACTTTCTGAAAATACAATTTCAGAATTAACTGGACAATTACTAAAAATGCGTACCTTGGATATTATACAATATGCGTCCACACAAAGGCATTTTCCCAAAATTATTCTTTTTCCTCATGCACTGAGCCAGAAATCTCCACTTTAACAGCCCTTACATAAACTAGACTTTATAGTTTTATTCCTATCAACATTCTGAAGGTTTCATATATCATTAAAATGATTTTATAAGGCAATTCATTTTTAAAACATGATGAAAATGACAGCATTTTAAGATTTATGGAGCAATGAAAGGGGTATTCAAAATACCACCTGCAATAACCTTTAACTCTAATGTCAACAGAATAAGACAAGAATTTTTAACCTGGCTTTATCCGACGTTTACATTTTTGAGGAAGTGTGATATCTATTAGTTAAAACGTAAGCTGACTAAAGTGACATTGTAGCAATGGCCAACAGTACAATATGTACAGTCATGGACAAAATTGTTGGCACCCTTGGTAAATATGGGCAAAGAAGGCTGTAAAAATAAATCTGCGTTGTTTCTTCTGTTGATCTTTAGTCAAAAAAATCTGCAAAATTCAAACATTTCATTAAAAATACACAATTTTTAGTGGGGGGAATATAATATTATAAAATAAATGGTTTTCTCTAATACACCCTGGCCATAATTGTTGGCACCCTTGTATTCAAAACTTTCTGCAACTTCCATTTGCATGAAAAACAGCTCTGATTTTTTCCCCCTTCATGCCTGATGAGGTTTGAGAATATATGGCAAGTGATTTTAGACTATTCCTCCATACAGAATTTCTCCAGATCCTTCAAATGTTGGTGCTCACTCTTCTTCAGTTTATCCCACTCATTTTCCACAGGATTCAGGTCAGGGAATTGGGATGGTTATGGCAGAATCTTGATTTTGTGTTCAGTGACCAGTTTTTGTGTTGATTTTGATGTTTGTTTTGAATCAATGTGGTGATGGAAGATCTAACCATGACCCAATATAATATTTCTAACTGAGCAAGTCAGTTTTACCTTTTTTATCTGTTGGTATTTGATATAAAACATGATGGCATGTACAGTATCTGAACAAGATGTCTAGGACCTTTGGTGTAAAATTAGGTCCACAAAAAAGAACATCTGGTGATATATTTAAATGTGGACATGGGGCACTTTTTATCCCTGTGTGCACCAAACCTTTAATGTGTTCTAGCTCCAAAAAAGAAAATTCTCATTTCATATGGCAATAAAAGCCAATCCTGGCTGAAGTTCCAGTATGGTAAATTAATATGGTGCAGTTTGTTTTTGCATGAGAGCAGATGATTTGTTTCTTGAACAGTGTCTGAAATGACTTGTTGTGATGGAGGTGCAGTTTTCCTTTATTTTTTATATTTTTTTCTGACACTAAAATTCAACTGATTTCTGCAATTTTCCATCTGTGATATTTGAAGAGTATTTGGCCACTTAAATTGTTCTCTTTGCTGCACATTAAGACAATATTGACACACATCATGTTTCAAGCAGATTTTTAACATCTCCAGTCCATTAAAACTTCTTCATTATTACCCTGATGTTGGAAATGAGAATATTTAATGTTTTAAGTATTTTCTTAAAGCCACTTTGTATTGTGTAAAGATCAACAATCTTTTGCTGTACATCAGAAGTATATTCTTTGGTTTTACCAATTGTAATGAATGATTAGGTTGTTTGGGGCTTTGTGTTACTAATATTTATTCATCTGTGCACCAAGACATCATGACTGGACAACATCATGTTTCCAGTCACCTTGGTGTGCTAAGAAATTGGAAATTTCAATGGAAATATATTTAGGAGATAATTTACTAAGAATTTCTAAGGGTGCCAATAATTGTGACCAGGGTGTATTAGAGAAAAACATTTTTTCATAAAGTTATATTCCACCTCACTTTAAATTGTTTAACTTTAATGAAATGTTTGAATTTTGCTGAATTTTTGACTAAAAGAGCTAAAGGAGAAACAATACAGGTTTATTTTTACAGCCTTCTTTGCCCATATTTGACTGTAGGTCAAAATGATCGGTTTTTCATGTATGCCAAAAATCATTAGGACATTAATGTTCCATTAAGATATTTTGTAAATTTCCTACCGTAAATATATCAAAACCTCATTTTTTGATTAGTAATAGGCATTGCTAAGAACTTCATTTGGATAACTTTGAAGGCGATTTTCTCAATATTTAGCTTTTTCTGCACCCTCAGATTCCAGATTTTCTAATAGTTGTACATCATACATCAATGGGAAGCTTATTTATTAAGCTTTAAGATTATGTATACATTTCAATTTAGAAAAATTATTTTATCAAATTATCTTATTTGTGGGTCACAAACAGTTGCGTAAGAAAGATTTTACAATATAACGTTACAAACATTTTCTCTAGACTTGGAAAACTTGATATTTAAATCGTTTTGGATTTACGCCATGCCACACTACTTGACAGGGCTAAAACTTCTTAAAATTTCAAGTCAAGCACCCTTATACAGCACATGTCAAAGTAACATACAGGAACTGACTGAAAAATATTGGCAGCAACAACCTAACTTACCTTGTCAGTCACAGCGCGATGCCATTTGTAACTCGTATAACACCAAGACTCATCATAGTGGTTTGTTATTTGCGCTATGTTATATAACGTCTTGACAATGACAGCACAGTCATATAAACTGTCTGCAACTGAAGTTCCCGAAATGACCTGTGTTTTTAGCTGGTGCTGACGTCATGAGACGCTGCAAGCGCCTGACACACTTCCACCTACTGGCCAGGCTGAATAGCAACACACAAGACAAGGTCGACAAGACTCAATATTTCTCCTTTATTTAGACATAGACTATAAGATCCGTTCATATTATATCTTCAAATGAAAAATACATACATTTTATATTCGGTATTACATCAAAAAACAGACATATTAACACATTCAAGTCACTGACGCAAGTCTCAAGTCTTTCCTCAGAAGTTAAAGAGTCAAGTCTTTGAAGGTCAAGTTTTAGGTCTATGTCTTTTTTTATGAGTCAAAGTCAAGTCTCAAATGCGTTTTCTGTAGTAGAATTTATATACACTACCGTTCAAAAGTTTTTGAACATTAATATTTTTTATGTTTAAAAAAAATAAAAAATCTCTCCTGCTCACCAAGCTGTAATATTGTGAAATATTTTTACCGTTTAAAATAACTGCTTTGTATTTGAATATATTTTAAAATGTAATTTATTTCTGCGATCAAACTACATTTTTAGCATCATTACTTCAGTTTTCAGTCTCACATGATCCTTCAGAAATCATTCTAATATGCTCAGTTGCTGTTCAAGAAACATTTTACTGTTATTATCAATATTAAAAACAGTTGCGCATGTTTTTTTAGGATTCTTTGATGAATAGAAAAAGGCAAAGATCAGCATTTATCTGAAAGAAAAAGCTTTTGTAACATTTTAAACGATGCCACTCAAAAGCTGGAGTCAGTATATATTTTATATCTAGAAATTATAGAAATATATACCTTTATTTAGCAAGGATGCTTTAAATTGATCAAAAGTGATGATAAAGACATTTATAATGTTACAAAAGATTTCTTGAAACCTAAAATGTTCAATTCAAATGTTTTTTTTTTAGCAGTAAATCAAAATATTAGAATGATTTCTGAAGGATCATGTGAGTGGAGTAAATATGCTAAAAAATCAGCTTTGAAATCACAAAAATAAATGACATTTTAAAATGTATTCAAACATAAAATGTATTCAAACAGAAAAGCAGTTATTTTAAATAGTAAAAATATTTTTCCTCTACTTTGGATCAAATAAATGCAGGCTTGGTGAGCAGAAAAGACTTTTTTAAAAGACATTCAAAGTTGCAACTGGTAGTGTATTCTAATTACAAATTAATTTTTGAGGGATTTTCTTGGACATTAAATAATGATTATCGATAAAGAAAGTATATTTTTCTGTAATGCCCACTAAGAAATTAGTATTCACTTTAATGGGTGTGAATGTCTTTGTAGATCTAAAGAGTTTCTGATTCGTAAAAGTCTCAAGTCATTTGCTTACCAATCTAGTCAAGTCTCAAGTCAGAATTTTTTGCCACTTTAGTAGGAGTTTCGGTCTCTATTAGAAAATTATATAATCTAGATTCTAGACTAACGGATGATTGAACATTTAGCTACTAGAGATTACAGACTGCTTATTTGAGAAAAGTATTGCGAGATTAAATACAGAAGTTTATCAGAACTGTTGTAACATTATAGTGTTTCATTGTAGTGCATAGTTTAATAACCTCTTAAATAGCATCAGGTTCACATCCATTCCTGAGCTTGAAGTATCTACTTTGCATTCTATTGATTTTATTGCACAGTTATTGAATAGATGATTAAACGTATGTAAACCTTTTTTGGCACAGATAATAATATTATTTTGTCTATACAGTGCATTACTAGATAGCAAAACTATCTGAAGGCACGTCCAAAGGTAAGCATATGTCAGGATGTAGGATGGCAGCCTGAGAATATACAGTACGTTATGCCTCTCTGAGAACAATTACTGATATTATATATCCTAAAGCAGTGCAGCTGAGGTATAAACTGATCCACGACGGATGTGGTTGGATGTAATCTTATAGCATCCTAGAGCCGCAGATACTCAGCCAGGAAGACCACAAGGACTTTGGTGAGATTCTCCACAGTGTGACTGTGAATCTTGTTCGCTGTGTCCTCCATTGTGTGTAGGAACGAAGGGAATGGCGTAGCGATTATGTGCAGCACTGGAACTCCTGCAGTCAACGAGAAAAAAAAATGAATTATAACAAGATTAAGAAGACATATTTTTGCTTGTCAAATTGATCTATGCTCTAACCTCTCTGAAGAAAAGGAATATGATCATCTTCAACTGGTCCCATATTCACATCCTTCACAAAATAGGTCAGCTCTTTGGGATGGGAAGCCAGGAGCCCTAAATTATGAAGTCTCTTCTCTTTTAGAAAATGTGGAAATATAATTTGTTGAATCAGAGAATGGATAGAAACTGCCTATCATTGTGTTTATGTCTATTTCTCTCATTTCGAAATATACAGTTGAGGTCAAAACAAACATACGCCTTGCAGAATCTCCAAATGTTAATTATTTTACTAAAATAAGAGGGATCATACAAAACGCATGTTGTTTTTTATTTAGCACTGACCTGAATTAAGATATTTCACATAAAAGACATTTAAAAATAGTCCACAAGAGAAAATAATTGTTGAATTTATAAAAAATTACCCAGTTCAAAAGTTTACACACACTTGATTCTTAATACTGTGTTGTTACCTGAATGATTCAGTTGTTATTTATTATTATTTTTTGTTTAGTGATAGTTGTTCATGAGTCCCATGTTTGTCCTGAACAGTTAAACTGTCCGCTGTTTTTCAGAAAAATCCTTCAGATCCCACAAATTCTTTGGTTTTTCAGCATTTTTGTGTATTTGAACCCTTTTCAACAATGACTGTATTATTTTTAGATCTATCTTTTCACACTGAGGACAACTGAGGGACTCATATGCAACTATTGCAGAAGGTTCAAACACTCACTGATGCTTGTGAAAGAAAACTATGCATTTAGAGCCAGGGCGTGAAAACTTTTGAACAGAATAAAGATGTGTACATTTTTCTTATTTTGCCTAAATATTTTTTTTTATTATTTAGTGCTGCCCTTCAGAACTTACAGAAGATACTTATATGTTTCCTAGAGGACAAAATAAGGTCGATTCACCATGATATTCAAATTCAAAAAGTCTTCACCCCCGGCTCTTAATGCATTGTTTTTCCATTGTTTGAACATTCTGTAATAGCTGAGTCCCTCAGATGTCCTCAGTGTGAAAATATGGATCTCAAAATCATACAGTCGTTGCTGGAAAGGGTTCAAATACACAAAAATGCTGAAAAAACAAATTTGTGAAACCTGAAGGATCTGAAGGCAGGCAGTTTAACTGTTCAAGGGACTCATGAACAACTATCACTAAACAAAAAAAAACAAACAGCACTGGATCATTCAGGTAACAACACAGTATTAAGAATCAAATGTATGTAAACTTTTGAACAGGGTCATTTTTATAAATTCAACCATTATTTTTTTTCTATTAATGTGTATTGATGTGTCAACGTTATGGAATTAACAAGAATTTGCATATTTATATCTAAGATTATGCATTATTAACTGTATTACGAATATGTCTTATTATATTTATATAATTATTAATCATTTTGAGAATGTGTATTCAATGCCCTAACAGTTTTACCCTGACTGACCTTTTGAGACATGACATGAGACTGTTTGCTGTTGCTATGTAGCTATGTTACTTTTGTACATTTGATCATATCTATCATCAATTCAAGTCAGAATATTGAAGCCTCTCCTCCACTGGCATCCATTAAGAAGAATCATTTATTATCTTGAGTTCTAGTGAGTTCATATATGATTTTCAACTGCATTTGGTAAGTTGGTGGGTGTTCATTTCACATGCTGCATATACTGTGCACAAAAGACAACTCAATATATGGTACTTCCTTTTACAGTAAGTGACTGGTAGTTTGTCTACTCTAAATTAAGCCACTGCAGATCAAACATTAGTTTTAAGAGTCTTTATGGCCATTAGTGATTAACCAGGATACCTTAGTATTAATGGAAATTCAAATCAGTCTTACCAGCAGCGATAAGGCGGTCAAACCAGCGAGCTGTGTTCTCAAAGTGATTCACAAACATGGGATCAGGGGCACCAATGAGGTCCAAAAGAACAAGGAGATCCTGCAAACAGCCATTATAACTCAAATACTTAAAGGGATAGTTCACCCAAAAAAGAAAATTCTGTTTATAGCCCAGAAAAGGTAGTAAGGACATGGTTAAAATAGTTAATGTGACATCAGTGGTTCAACCGTAATGTTATGAAGCTAGGAGAATACTTTTTGTGCACAAAGAATACAAAAGTAATGACTTTATTCAACAATTTCTTCTCTTCCGTGTCAGTATTCGCCCGCCCATTCAGATGTAGATCCTGGATGTGCTGTGCCTTGTTTACAAGCAGAAGAAGACACACGATGTACATAAAACAGTTTTTGTAAACATGTCTGGAGATTTCGACAGAAAGGATGTCCTTACTACCTTTCTGGGCCTTGAATGTGTCATTTGCATTGCTGTCTATACAAAACTCTCAGATTTCATCAAAAAATATCTTCATTTGTGTTCTGAAGATGAACAAAGGTCTTATGGGTTTGAAATTATATAAAGGTGAGTATTTAATGACAGAATACATCCAGACTTACCACAGCATTCAGCAGTGTGGTTTGTTCAGAACCCGGTGGGTGAGGAATGTGGGACATGGAGTCCGCAAGGTGCCGTGACCCATATAGCGAGTCTGTCTGAGACCACTGCTCGAAAGCTTCTCCTCCGTCAAAGAAGACCAACTGCAGAGTCACCCTGGACGTCTTCACAGAAAATAAAGAAAATCTGCTGTGTAAATGTGAACAGCCAATCAAATAGCCCAAAAATCGATCATGATTTAAATCCTGGAGTGGTTGCTGCGGAAATCTGTTTACTAAGGATGTATATTTATTTAAAATCACAGCCATCTTCCTACCACCTAGCCTGCTTCATTCTGTGCACAAGGATGAGAAAACCAAGAAATCTTGTATTCTACAGCTTCTACTCTATGTAGGTTGCGAGGATCTTCTCTTATCAAAATCCCTTCCAGTCATGCAGTGTTTTGTAGCTCCTGGCTCTGTTACAAGCGAAACAACAAAACTGACAGAACTGAATTCTACAGCACTGCGGCTATTCAGAAGTCTAGAAAAAGCTTAAATGACCGCCTCAGAGACATGAGCCACTTGTGGATGCTATATGTCTCCAAATTTAGTTGTTTAAGGGATAGCTAACTCAAAAATGAAAGCTATGTCATCAATTACTCACCCTGATGTTGTTCAGAATCAAAACCATAAGACCTTTGGTCACCTTCGGAACACAAATTAAGATATTTTTGATGAAATCCAAGAGCTTTCTGTTCTCTTGGATTTCAATACAAATATCTTAACTTGTGTTTGAAAGATGAATGAAGGTCTTACAGGTTTAGAAGGAAATAAAGGTGAGTAATTACTGACAGAATTTTTTGGTGAACTGTCTATATATAACTATATATGACCTCTGAAAACAGTTTTCTTCAAATTGAGGTGTAACACTTTATCTTACCAGCTGCTTGTGCTTTTTGAGGTGTAGATCCAAAGCTGTGACCAGTTCCAGCATCATAGCGCAAGGCACGGCAGAATCACTGGCACCCACAAACACCTTCTGTGGTTCACTGGGATCTGAAGGTATAAATTTGGAGTCGTAGTGACAAGCCAGAAGCAGTCGGCGAGGAGCCATTGGGTCTAACACAGCCAGGACGTTAGAGAAGCTAACAGGGCCACGAGGGGTATCAGAGATGAAGGAGTCCACTTCTACAGACCAGCCCGCCGAAAGAGAATCTAGTTGAGAAAAGATGTGCTGGTCTCACAGAAAATGGGAAAAGGATAATTAGGAAGATCTGAGATTTGACTGAAATAAACCCAAGCTGATACTAAATCGATCATGTCTTACTTTTCGTACTTTCCGACTTCCAATACTTCCTGGTTGGCGTTCGGTAAGAATGGGTCGCAGATGGGAATACCACAGTCTATCCCAATTCACCAGTGAGACGAGCCGCTTTACTTGGGCAATAGTGGGTTTACCTGGCTGGTGATTCAGCTATGAAAGGTTAAAGATGGTAAACATAGAAAGTGAAAGTTACAAATCAAATTAGCCTTGATTTTTTGACATATAAGAGGTATTTGTACCATTAAAACATCCTGCAAGTTTCATAGCTTAAAACGTCCTGCTCATCAGAAACAAAGCATTTATTTAATCAAGCTCCAAAAACGGCTTGTTTAGATCCGAGGTGGCAGGATAATGTCGCGAGTGTCACGTCAAAAGCAGATTGAAAAACAATCTCTGTCTACATTGGATAAAGTATACAGATCTGGCAGATTTCTGACGTGCTTGGTTTAAACAGCGTCTTTGTACAGATATCAGAAGTGGATAGTTTATTTTTAATGGCATCCTAGATTGTGTCTGAGAATTGATAGGAGCATTTTGTTTTATAAATGTGGCACAGTGTCATGGAGAGTTCACAAAGAAACATTTGTTGAAAGATTAATCTGAACTATATCTGTCTGCATCTGCATCGCAAACGGTAAGTAAATAATTTCATAACACTCTTGTCTGGAAAATTATATTTAAATACATTTTATTTTGATTACGTTATCAAAACACTCACATGCAGTAGGGAGGGGGCGTAGATACTGTTTTCTTTGCAATGGCGTTAGCCAATCATAACAGTGGGCGATTTCTGACAAGCCTTAAAGGACCCGCCCCTTAAAGGGATAGTTCATCCAAAAATGAAAATTATGTCATTCCAAACCTGTAAGCACTTTGTTCAGCTTCGAAACACAAATTAAAATATTTTTGATGAATTCCGAAAGCTTTCTGACCCTACAGGCAGCAAGGGCCCTACCACAGTAAAGGCACAGAAACGTAGTAAGGACATTGTTAAAATAGTTAATGTGACATCAGTGGCTTATCCGTAATTTTACAAAGCTTTGAGAATACTGTTTGTGCGCAAACAAAATTACAGCTAAACCACTGATGTCACATGGAATATTTTGTAGATGTTCTTGATACCTTTCTGGACATTGAACGCAGAAGGACCCATGCTGTCTATGGAGGGTTCGAGAGCTCTTGGATTTTAGCAAAAGTAAAATCCTTGTGTTCCGAAGATGAACGAAGATCTTACAGGTTTGTAACAACATGAGGGTGAATAATTAATGACAGAATTTAAATTTTTGGTGTAACTAACCCTTGCAACTAAATTGGAAAACTGGAAATGTAATAATTTGGAAGGGTATAGTGTAAAATAAAATAAATTTTTGAGTAAAATTTGGATAATTGGAAAAAACTTTTACATTTTCTATCTGATCTGCATTCTTTAAAATAAAGGTTACCAAATTAGGGTTTTCACAGGGGAAGATTAATTTTTGGGTTCCGCAAAGAACATTTAAACAAACAGTTGCTAATAGAACAGTTTTTCTTAGTGTGAATATCATTTTAATAATCTAAATAACCAGTTTTCACTGTTTGTGGAATAGAAAGATTCCATGGATGTTAGATGTTTTTCATGGAAGTGGTTTTTAAGCTGACTATTAGTTTGTATAACCTTGGCTTGGACCAGAAACTAATCATCTGGTTATACTGTTTTTGGAGGCTAGTCAAACAGGACCACCTAAAAAATGTTCTAAAACACATATAGAAATGTCTGAAAGTGCACACAAGAAAAGAAATGACATTATCAACTGAATGTCTGTAGTCTTACCTTGTCTTTAAATAGGTCAGGAGGTTTGGGAGGTAAATCATACTCTGTCGTTTGGTGGTTAGATAGTGCTACTGCCAGTGTTAGTGTCATTGCCACCAGCACGCACAAGCACAGCAGCAGCAACCGGACGCGGCACATACGTGCATGGTCACAGTGCGCGACAGAACAGGTCCACCTGACAGTCGCTGCTTTGTACCGTATGCTGTTCATCATCTGTTTACCAGCGATGCCAAAATGACATTAAACCTGCATGGAATGGGAATACAATTAGCAGTGAAAAATCCCCATTCGTACCACAAAACTGACTAATTTAGACAAAATATCTATAAAAAATATTTTTATAATCTGGTGCATTTAGATTCTATACATTTTTTTCCTGTTGATGCATGCATGCAGTTTGTAAAACAACATATTAATTGATAAACAATAGAATAAGTCATAAAATAATCATATTGATAAATAATTTATTCAAACATCAGAATTAAATGACGAAGCACTTAAATTGTTAATGCCTATATAGGATGCAGACAGAGCCCAAAAAGCGGATTTTGTCTGACAGACACTCACCAGCTGTCCAGGACTGACACGCCACTGCTCTATCGAATCCAAAGCTGGAAATGAACAGCTCATAGTGAGCGACTAGAGGACTGAGTCTGGGGAACATTTCATCACTAACACCGGTCTGATTCGTCCTTGATATGCATCTTGACGATGCAGCCTGTAAACGATCGTATTCTGAGTTGTGCAGTCGATGTTATTGAGACAACAGGACAGCGATCTGCTGCGCAGCTCCTCATCACACTCTGGCGGGTTCTCGCTGTACTCACTCTAGTTACGTCTGGCAGTATTATAGGATAATAAATATGACATATATTTCGTATTTACGTGAGCATTACTATAGAGGAGCTATGTGTAGTCAACACTGAATAGTAGGTTAAAAATATTTAAATATCTAATTAATCGATTATAAGGGAAATAATTTATTTTGGAAGATAACTTTTATTTAGCGTTACATTTATTATTGCACATTTATATTTACACGCGTTCACCCCTAGTGTCACCAAAAGGAATGACAAAAAATATTTCAATTCAAACTGGTTTCTGTAAAACTTGGAGGCGTGGCTATGTCGTGCTGGCCTTTTTGACGCTCAAACACAGTCGTTGTTTTCAAATTTGACGAAAATGTGCACACAAATGGTTTAGTTGGAGTATAAAGTATTTTCACATTAAATAAAATATACATAAGCTTTAAACTTCACTAAAACTTAGATGGCCAAGCAGCCCAGTAACCAATTGTCACGAGGTTTGTTTAAAGGACCTACTGGGGAAGTCTGTGGTTGTCGTTATCCAATCCGCGTAAGCGCTGAAGCTGATTGGCTCTTTACTTATCCAATGTCATTCTAAGAAGTTCTATGTCTTGGAGGAGATTAATCTATTTATAGATAGCCGAAATATATATTGTTCATTTCATAGAGAATAATTCAGGTAAGGCAACTACACCTACACAAGAAAATATGCACGCATTTAAAAAAATAAAAACAAAAGCGACATAGTGATCAAATAAGTTTGCGAACCTATGTACATAAGTTACCATTATAACTTGCGTCACATTACAAAGTATTATAAAATAATATGGCATTGAATAGATCGCGAAATTAACGCGTTGATATTCAAGTCAGCTGTGATAAAAATGATTTTAAATGCTATTGTTTAAAATCTTATATAATGTGTGTTATTGTGTATTAAGCTATATAAAAATGTATTTTTTTTATTAAAAAAAGTAATAAAAATTAATAATATATGTATTTATCTAGATGTTTTATTTATCTGATTTGCTGTTCAAGAAACTTTTTTATTATCAATATTTAAAACAGTTAAGCAGTTTTTTTATTCAGGAATCTTTGATAAATAGAAAGATCTAAGATCAGCATTTTATCTGAAATAAAACGTTATACACATTATACACTAAACTATACCATTCAAAAACTCGGAGTCAGTATTTTTATTTATTTATTTTTATAGAAATTAATACTTTTACTTAGCAAGGATGCTTTAAATTAATCAAAAGTGATGATAAAGTCATTTATAATGTTACAAAAGATTTTTATTTCAGATAAATGCTGTTCTTCTGAACTTTCTATTCATCAAAGAAACCTGAAAAAAATCTACTCAGCTGTTTTTAACAACAACAACAACAACAATAATAATAAAAATGATTTTTTTTTTAGCAACAAATCAGATTATTAGAATAATTTCAAAAGATCATGTGACTGGAGTAATGATGGTTAAATTTCAGCTTTGAAATCACAGGAATAAATTACATTTTAAAATATATTCAAATAGAAAACAGTTATTTTAAATAGTAAAAATATTTCAAAATTATACTGTTTTTGCTGTACTTGGATCAAAAAAAATGTAGGCTTGGTGAGCAGAAGAGACTTTTGAAAAAACAAAAAAATCTGTTCTAACACATCTGACTGGTAGTGTATATTTAACACCTAGATAAAGACAATAAGTAAATAAAAAATTATTCTGAAAACATTTTGTGTGTGTGTGTGTGTGTGTGTGTCTGTTTTTGTCCACAGGACACCCTGATAAATATGCTGCAGTGCTTTGACTTTCATCGTGTGAAGAGTCACCCTCACCGTCTATCTGAAAACAATGAGAAAAGTCAGTTGCTTTATTATTTATGCAAGGTTTTTACACATTTGTTTTAAAATATAATATCTATGTGATATAGACTAAAGTCAATGGCATGTTTGTGTGTGTCTGCAGAATCAGAGTCGGAGAGTGAAGACACTCCATTATCTTGCACACCACCACAATTCCTAAAAGCCAAGAACATATACACCTACAGTCGCATAAACAAGTATACAGGTAAACTTTTTATATTTAAAAAATAAAAGAAAGAAAGATCAAAATTATATTGAATAAAATGGTATTTATTTTTACTTACTGTACACTACTGTATATTTACATCTACAAACAGTTCAATTAAGTGACAAAAAGAGGGACCCTCAGAGCAAAACCTTTGAGAGATTTATCATAAATGCTGTGGAGGAGCAAGAACACCAGATTACATGTGCGGGACAAAGCAGTTTGTCAGAAGTTCAAACTGTGGAGGACAAAGACCTGTGGCCTGTTGATGATAGCGAACCATCACAAAGTTCTCTAGACTCTTACTCCACAACTTCCTCTTTCAATACAGGTAACAAAAATCATCTTTCTTTGGTGTTAGATGTTAATTAAATCCACATACTGAAACGTAAAAGATATCAGAGGTTATTTTTTGTTATAAGGAAGCACTGAGGCTGAATCTTCCTGTAGTTTCTGTGAAGACCAAACAGGAAGTGAAGACGGAAGCCCAGGGGGGAATATGTTGAATACACCTCCATCCAGGTTTGTATATTGGATATGTAATTTACGTTTGTACTTGAGATGTATCTGTGTGCAAGCTTACAGTTGAGGTCAAAAGTTCACATCCTCTTTCAGAAAGTGCGAAATGTTAATTATTTTACTAAAATAAGAGGGATCATACAAAATGCATGTTATAGTTTATGTAGTACTGACCTTAATAAGATATTTCACATAAAATATGTTTACATATAGTCCACAAGAGAAAATAATAGTTGAATTCATAAAAATGGCCCTGTTCAAAAGTTTACATACACCTGATTCTTAATACTGTGTCCTTACCCAAATGATAAACTGCCCGCTGTTCTTCTGAAAAATCCTTCAGGTTCCAAAAATCCTTTGGTTTTCCAGCATTTTTGTGTATTTGAACCCTTTCCAGCAATGACTGTATGATTTTGAGATCCATCTTTATGCAACTATTACAAACTTTCAAAAGCTCACTGATGCTCCAGAAGGAAAAAGCTTTTTATATTTGAGGAAGAGGGTAAATTGAATAAATTTTGTCTTCTGGGAAACATGTAACTATATATTAAGGCAAAATAAGAAAAATGCACACATCTCCATTCTGTTCAAAAGTTTTCTTAATGCATTTTTTTCTTCTAGATCATCAGTGAGTGTTTGAACGTTCTGTAATTGTTGCTTATGAGTCCCTCAGTTGTCCTCAGTGTGAAAAGATGGATCTCAAAATCATACAGTCATTGTTGGAAAGGGTTTAAATATACAAAAATGCTGGAAAACCAAAGAATCTGTGGAATCTGAAGCATTTTTCTGAAGAACAGCAGGCAGTTTAACTGTTCAGGACAAACAAGGGACTCATGAACAACTATCACTAAACAAAAAAACACAGTTGATCATTCAGGTAACAACACAGTAAGGGAATGTAAACTTTTGAACATGTCATTTTTACAAATTCAACTATTATTTTCTCTTGTGCACTATGTGTAAACATCTTTTATGTGAATTATCTTATTCAGGTCAGTAGTAAATAAACAATAACATGCATTTTGTTTGATCCCTCTTATTTCGGTAAAATAATGAACGTTTTGCACATTCTGAAAGGGGGGTGTAAACTTTTAATCTCAACTGTATAAATACATTTTTTTTTTTCCGCTATATCTTCAGTTCAAGAGTTCTTCTGAAAGACCCCATGCTTGGATCTTTTCCGGCTGCATGGAAAAAGCGTTTTCTTTTCAGCCCTACGCTGTCAAAAACACCAGTGCTACCTTTGCGTCCACCCCTTCGGGAAGCAGACAGCCTGACCCTCAACCCATCTCTGCTCATATCACCTTCTCAAGGCCTGAGCCGTTCTCTCCATCCAGAAGGACAAGAGGCACTACAAAGTAAAGATAATCCATACAGGCCTACACATATATTATTAGATATATACCACAATCTTAGTAAAACTGTGTAAAAGCTGTGACCAGGGTGGTACCTTTTCAAAAAGGTTATTATTATACCATAGTACTAGTTTAAAGATAAATATTAGTACCTCAAATGTACCAAATTGGTACATATTAATGCCTTTTGAAAGGGTACCGCCCCACTCACAGGTTTTGTACCTTTTTTCTAAGCATGCATTTGTTAAATAGATTCATTAGTTGTTTTATGAATAAGGTATTGTTTAAAACTTTTAGGCAGTTTTAGGCAAAATCAGCTTGGAGCCAAATGTGCACATTACTGACCGTGTGAAATTACAAACAAGACAGTGTTGCTGTGATGCTGACTGAACAATTTTTTTTTACCCTAACAGCATTATTCGAGGACGTGTGGGTCACCCAAGAGTCTACCGTCTTAAAAACTCCCAGTTTGCCAGGCAGCTTTGCAAATGACTCAGTAGGCCAAATTTTGTGATCCTTTGTTGCTTGCATATACAGCAGGGTCCAAAAGTCTGGGAGCACAATGAAAATATGGAATGAAGAATCAGAGACCAGAGGTCACTTATGAAAAGCAATGAAATAATACCTAAATTTGACTAAATAATTGTTTCAACACATAATAGTGTCTAGTTTTGGAAAAAAAAGGCTTACATGGCCTGGCATGAACTATCACATACCCAGAAGGGTTGTAAGGATGTTGATAAAATAATCCATGTGACATCAATGGTTCAAACTGAATTTTATGAAGCTATGAGATTACTATACTATAAATAAAGAAGATTATTTTAACAATGTCCTTACTACCTTTTCGGACCATTTGAACGTTTTATTTGTGGTGATGTCTTTGCAGGGTCAGAAAGATCTCGAATTTCATCAAAAATATCATAATTTGTGTTCCGAAGATAAACAAAGGTGACACTAATCATGTGATTCCTTTGTACAGGCAGTCAAAATTTCACTCAAAACTCTATGCTGACAAAATTTGAATTATAAAAAAATGACTTTTGGGCCCCTGTTGTATATTAGATTATGTGATTACAGTGAGCTCTCTTATTTATGGTATCTTCTCTATACTTCAAATTGGAAGACTGGCTCGAGTGCTGGAAGTGGCAGCAATCTGTCTTTCAAGAGTGGGGAAGAGAACCAAAGCTCTGAAGATGAGACCCCGAAACAACTTGTTCCTCTGAAAAGAGCAAGAAAAGGCTGTTCACACAGGCACACTTCAAAAAGAGGACGTGTTTCGAAACAGCCAAACCCTAAGAAGAAATGTGTGAACGGCTTCATTATGTTCTGCCGAATTAACAGAAAATTATATATCAGGTGTGTATAAGTAGTATTTTGTCGTAATATTAAAGGATAAGTTCACTTCCAGATTAGAAATTTCCTGATAATTTACTCACCCCCATGTCATCCAGGGTGTTCATGTCTTTCTTTCTTCAGCCGCAAAGAAAAGAAGGTTTTTGAAGAAAACGTTGCAGGATTTTTTCTCCATATAGCAGACTTCAACGAGGATGAGCAGGTTGAAGGTCCAAGCTGCAGTTTCAATGCAGCTTCAAAGGGCTCTACACAATCCCAGACGAGAAATAAGGGTATTATCTAGTGAAACTATCAGTCAGTTTCTATAAAAAATACAAATGTATATTCTTTTTAACCACAAATGCTTGCAAAGCGACTTTGTTAGAAAGTGACCGATCGTTTCGCTAGATAATTCCTCGCCTGGAATCATGTGGAGCCCTTTGAAGCTGCACTGAAACTCCAATTTGGACCTCCAACTCACTGATCCCCATTGAAGTCCACTATATGGAGAAAAATCTTGGAATGTTTTCCTCAGAAACCTAAATTTCTTTTCGACTGAAGACATTAACATCTTGGATGAACTAATCCTTTAATCATACATCCACTATTAAACCCATCTACATATATTTGAAAATATCAGTCCTTTAACAGCAGACTGTTGATATTATTTCCAAACAGATCATATCCTGGCGTCCCCTCCACTACGGTCACCAAAGAGTTAGCCAAACTATGGCACATCTTGCCCAAGAGGGAGAGGCGCTTGTACTGGTAGGTGCTCTGAATTCTCCAAACTTCATTCAGGCTTGTCTGTTGCAATGCAACTTCATATAAACCTCTTTCTGTTTTTAGCTTGAAAGCCTGGAGCTTCAGTTGCCAGCAGAACCGCAATGTACGCTTTCAAGTACACGAGACAGAAAGGAAGGCAGGACGCTCTGTGCCCAGTCCCCTGCACATGCTACTGGCCTATAGAGACAAGTATGCAGCTGTCAAATGAAGGTCTTCACACCTAATTACCTACTGCATCGAGAATATAAGCTAGAAAGGTCTAAGACAAAAAAGCAAATAGTCTACTGGTATTTAAACAACTGCATTGTATAGTTCAATACAGTTTTATTATGGTTAATCACTGTTGTGATTCAACACAATTGCATCTCAGAGATTTAAAAAAAAAAGTTATTGTGTGTTAAGTACATTTTTTATTGTTCTGCTATCATCACAGAGCGTATTTACATGTATACTGTTTTCAGCATTTTTTATTGGGACTTTACATTGTTAGATAAAACCTTCACATTTTTATTACTTATTTATAATAAATGGCAAGTGTTAACTATCTATATTTGTATATATATTTATATATTTATTATAATGTTTTATATAAAGCTGTTTTATTGCTTTTTTTATGGCCTTAACCTAATTATTCAGTAAGAAGCCTTGGAGGAGCTGTAATATGTTTCCCAAGAGAGTTGTCAACCTTATGAAAGTTGTTCTGCTTTGTACTGTGCTGTTAATAAACTTTGATTGAGTTCAGTTTGTTTGGGTTTTCAAGCTTGCGTGAGACTTGTGCCTGCAGAAAGTTCAGAAAAACTGGAACATTGTTTTGTAAGTTTGGTCATAAGTTTCCATTTTAAAAATCTTAACACGTTTATGCCCATTCTGCAGATTGTTACCTGTCAAATTAGTGCAGAAAATGCAAAAAAAAGTCTAGATTTGTAGTCTTTGCTTGCAACCCTGCATTACTCCATCTCTCCAGTTGTCGTGTTTAGGATTTTGCTGATTTTGTGTAGTCGTGCAACTGCACAAAACGACTCTTCTCTCAGATTCTGGTTGCTAATGCGAAGCTTCAACACCTCTGCCAGAAGAGCCACCTTGTCTCTCTTCTCCTGAATTAGAGGACAGAGTAACACATGGTGCTTGTGAGCGTGTTTGTCCTCTATGAGAGCACGTAGTTCACACCTTTCTCATTTATTAACTGCCAAATGAGCCTCACCTTCAGCAGATCACTACTCAGTCGCTTAAGCATCCCTTCCAGGTGAGAGAGTTGGTCGGGAAAGTCAACGAATACGTCACTGCTAAAAATAACCATAGAAAGCAATTAATATAAATGTACTCTCTTAAAAATAAAGGTTACAAAAGAGTTTTTGGCAGTGATGAACCACTTTGGTTTCTCAAAAAGTTTTTTTGAAGGATTAGTTCACTTCCAGAATAAAAATTTCCAGAAAATTTACCCTCATGTCATCCAAGATGTTCATGTCTTTCTATCTTCATTCGAAACAAAATGAAGGTTTTTGAGGAAAACATTCCAGGATTTTTCTTCATATAGTGGACTTCTATGGGGATCAGTGGGTTGAAGGTCCAAATTACAGTTACAATGCAGCTTCAAAGGGCTCTACAAGATCCCAGCCGACGAATAAGAGTCTTATCTAGCTAAACGATTGGTCATTAAAAAAAAGTATTTACTTTTTAAACACAAATGCTCATTTTGCACTAGTTTGACTTCACATATTACGTAATCACAATGCAAAGGTCACGCATGCTGTAGGCAGAAGTACCAACTCAGTGTTTACAAAGCAAACGTGCAAAAAAAGTCAAACAGCCTTTACAAAAAAGGCAGGAGAAAATGAGATGGAGTTCCCTACCCTACCTTTTTAAACTGGAGTACACGGACAAAGAACTGATCATGAGTGACCTTTCCAATGTGATTACGTAATGCGTGAAGTTGTGGATGGTTGTATCACAGAGCTAGTGCAAGATGAGCATTTGTGGTTAAAAAGTATATCAATTTAAAAAAAAATTTTTTTTTGAAAATGGCTGATCTAAATGGTTTCACTAGATAAGACCCTTATTCCTCGGCTGGGATCACGTAGAGCCCTTTGAAGCTGCATTAAAACTGATCCCCATTAAAAACAAATCCTGGAATGTTTTTCTCAAAAACCTTCATTTCTTTTCAACTAAAGAAAGAAAGAAAGAAAGACATGAACATCACGGATGGCATATGGGTGAGTACACTTTCCTAATCCTTTAAGAACCATTTTTGTCTTAGTGTGAAGAACCAGATTTCATGAAACACATCTTCACGGAACAGTAAATGCCAATAAACAACCTTTATTTTTAAGAGTGTAGTTTTTTTTGTTAAGCATGTATTATTTGAAAAAGGAACATCAGCAGTTTAAACATTCATTTAATGTTTTGAAAAAATCAATAATGACATTAAATAAAAAAAAAAAAAATGCCCTACTTACTCCATATCTTCTCCACTGCAGTAGGCGCTGGATTGGTGGATTTTGTAGGTTCCTTGGGACGGTGTGTCTGGCCTGCTTGATACAGGACTCATTTCTGACAAAAGGGTTGCCATTCTTTGTGCTGAAAATATATTGTAACCATGAAGTTATTGATTTTAATAATAGTACTACTACTGTGTCATTGCATTAAACAAATTATGAAGCTAACTACATTACCAGTCCAAAGTCCTTTTGAACAGTAAGATTTCTATTGTTTTTTAAAGAAGTCTCTTCTGCTCACCAAGCCTGCATTTATTTGATCCAAAGTACAGTTCTGTTTGAATATATAATTGAAAATGTAATTTATTTCTGTGATTTCAAACCAAAATTTTTAGCATCATCACTCCAGTCACATGATCCTTCAGAAATCATTCTAATATTGATATGCTGCTCAAAAACATTTATTATTATAATAAAAATATTTCTTGAACAGAACATCATTATATTAGGATGATTTCTGAAGGATCATGTGGCACTAAAGACTGGAGTAATGATGCTGAAAATTCAGCTTTGAGTACAGGAATAAATTATATTTTAAAATACATTCGAATAGAAAATTATTTTTAATAGTAAAAATATTTCAAAATATTACTGATTTTGTCAAATTTTGACACTTGATGTCACATATATTTGTAATTGTGGCTTTTGTCAAAACATTGGGACCAATGTATGTAAACAAACTTAACTCGATATGTTTATTTATCCATTGATACTTACTCTCATATTCTTGGGCTGCTTGAACTAAACTATTCCAGTCAAGATCACAGGCCTCGCTTGGCAGGGGCATGAGTTCAGGATCAGGATGTTGGTCTCTGTCCCATAGGTCAGATTCAGCCTGCTCAGCCAATCCTCCACATTCTATGAAAAGACACCCAGTCAGTGCCAATTTAGAAACATCTAAAATGTCTTCAAGACAAGGTAATACCAGCTGAAGAGGAATTGATAAAACTTGGACCACAAAACCAGTCATAAGGATCAATTTCATTATGAAAGCTGAATAAATAAGCTTTCCATTGATGTATGGTTTGTTAGGATAGGGCAATTTTTGGCAAATATTTGATATAACTATTTGAAAATCTGGAATCTGAGGGTGCAAAAAAAAAAAAAATACTGAGAAATTCGCCTTTAAATTTGTCCAAATGAAGTTTTTAGCAATGCATATTACTAATCAAAAATTAAGTTTTGATATATTTACAGTAGGAAATTTACAAAATATCTTCATGAACATCTTTTTTGGCATAAAAAATCTATAATTTTGACCCATAATTTATTTTTGGCTATTGCTACAAAATAAAACTATGCTACTTAAGACTGGTTTTGTGGTCCAGGTTTACATATATGTGAACTACAACTGAACATTAAGTATAATAATGAAGTTCTGCCTCATAAATTGAATAACTCTTGCCTGTTTGATGTGTTTGCCGGTGAAGATGGATGGGTGTGAGTGGGGGAGACTCTGGGGTTGATTGGTGGACTTGACTGAATAACGACAGACTTGCGCTTGATCCTGACATTTGCGAACTGCTGCAAAACCCTGCCTCATTTTGTTGAGGTGTCAACTAGAAAGACAGTAAAAACATTGCAACATGGCAACACTGCTCACATACCAACACTCAGCAGAACAATACGTGCTTTTTTTACATTATTGTCCTAGGCTGTCAGGTTGTTTAGGGTCATACTGCTGAATGTGAGTCAGATAAATCACATACTGAATCACCCTGAGCACTGTCCTTTGTGTCATCCATCACAATGAGTTTTTTCAAGTCTTCCACCACTGAGCTCTTGCGAACGGGCCGCGGGGAACATGCCACTCGCAGTGACGCAATCACACGAGGCTGACCAAACACATTCTTTGAGTTCACATCCACCTGACTGAAAAATATGTTAAACCACAGAAAAACAAACTACTAAGAAAATTTGTTCAGAATCAAGCATTCCAAAGAGATGTGTAGTAACCTAAAGGGGTCATCGGATGCAAATCTCACTTTTACATGTTTTTTGAACATTAATGTGTGTTGGCAGTTTGTGTAAACAAACAACCACTATTAAATCCACAAAGTGGTATTTTTTTAATTTATAAAAGTAATATCCCCTTTTTAAAATCAGGTCATTCTCAGCTTCTTGTCGGTGTGACGAAACACAGACAGAGGCCGCTCCCACGATAGTTGACATGAGCGCCTTACCTTAGACCCACCCTCACTGAGCCGAAACAGTCCGACTCCGATCGCCATTGTGTCAACTCAGGAGAAGGGGAAGACAAGAATGTCTCCGACTGAACGATTGAGGTGTTCTGTTGTTGGATGTAATAATGAACATAGCAGTCGTCATTTACTCCCAACATCTGAGCCACTGAAGACGCAGAGGATTAACATTACTTTTGTTTTTGAAAGGAAAGCGCAGATCCTGATGCAGCTTCACCCACAGCAGAAGTGAGTATAAGCTTTTTTTATGCATCTTTACAATTGGCCTTTCTTAATAATGTGCTAGTTAGCAAATTTTGCAGCTATACACGGCTTAATGCAGCTAAAGTAAACATTATGGCTCGTCACGGCAGAGAGGGGCGGGGCGAGCAGAGCTCATTAGCATTTAAAGGAACATGCAACCTAATAGCTCGCTCTAAAAAGGGCTGATTTTGACAAAGTAAAAAGAGTATTTTTTACACTACCATTGAGAAATTTTAAAGCGGTCATCGGATGCCCATTTCCACAAGTTCATATGAATCTTTATGGTCTTAATAAAAAGTACGTAATATACTTTGGTTAAAAATTCTCAATAGTAGTGTTAAAAAAACAACCTTTTACATTCAACCTTTTACCTAAAATCAGCTCTGCAAAATATCAGCTCATTATATGGCATTGGCCCTTTAAATGCAAATGAGCTCTGCTTGCCCCGCCCCTCTCTGCTGAGGGATTAAGAAGTCAGAGCCGTAGAGATATACGGCTCTGTATACGGCTCTGTACGAAGTGTAATGTTTACTTCAGCCACATTTAGCCATGTTTAGCCGATTTAGCCACGTTTTTCGGCGAAACTTGCCAACAAGCACATTATTAAGAAAGGCCATTTGCAAAGATGCATAAAAAATTCTTATACTCACTTCTGCTGTGGGTGAAGCTGCATCAGGAATGATTCACACGAACATAAGTAGATCGGGATCGACGCTTTCCTTTTAAAACCGAAAGTAACGTAATCCTCTGCGTTTTTAGCGGCTCAGATGTCGGGAGTAAATGACTACTGCTATGTTCATTATTACATCCAACAGCAAAACACCTCAGTCGCTCAATTAGAGTCTTCCTCTGCACCTGAGTCAACACAGTGAGAATCGTATTCGAACTGTTTCAGCTTGGTGAGGGCAGGTCTAAGGTAAGGCGCTCATGTCAATCAACTGTATTTTGTCACAACAACAAGAAGCTGAAAATGACCTGGTTTTAAAAAGGGGATATTACTTTTAAAGATTAAAAAAATACCTCTGGGTGGATTTTTATCATTGTAGGGTGGATTGTGTGCACAAACTGCCAACACACATTAATGTTCAAACAACATGTAAAAGTTAGTTTTGCATCCGATGACCCCTTTAACCAATGTTATTAACTTCTCATTAAGACCTTAAAGAATCATATCAACTTGTGGAAAATGGGCATCCGATGACCTCTTTACAGGGATAGTTCACTGAAAAAAATGAAAATTCTGTCATTAATTTCTCACCCTCATGTCATTCCAAACCCGTAAGATCTTTGTTCATCTTCAGAACACAAATTAAGATATTTTTGATGAAATCCTAGAGCTTTCTGACCCTGTATAGACAGCAACGCAACTGACATGTTCAAGGCCCAGAAATGGGCCAGAAAGCTCTCAGATTTCATCAAAATATCTTAATTTGTGTTCTGAAGATGAACAAAGATCTTACGGGTTTGGAATGAGTAACTACACGATGGTAGGTAGTTAATGACAGAATTTCCATTTTTGAGCTAACTAACCCTTTCTAACACTTATGAAAACAGTACATTAAAAATACTAAGAATAGCCTATACAGATCTGCTATCTGCTTACCTTTTAACATGACCGTCCTCTGTGTTTCTGATATCAGCGGTTTCTCTATGTTGTGTGTATTGTGTCTTCTTTTGTTTTAGGCTGCAGTCAGGTTTAGCTGGGCTGCTTTGAAGTTGACATGACCGCTCGGGGTCACCCTGAGATGGTTTAATATGAGCGTCAACACTCAAGCTATATCTCTCATGACTTGCCTTTTCCACTTTTGGACAAAGCTTTGCAGGCTGGTCTGCTCTGGACTGGCGTTCAGGAAACAAATGTAGTGTGTTAATAGAAAGATGAGCCTTGGTTGAAATATCCTCAGTGAATAAATCCTGGCTTTGACTCCAGTCATTTCTGGGAGGTTTCCTATTAGGTTCCTGCAAACTGAACAAACTACAGTCCTGGTTCCTGATGAGATGGTCTTCTCTTGGATGGAGTTGGCTGAAGTACTCCTGTGAGGTCGGTGAAGTTTGAGAAACCACAGCTCTCATCAAAGGAGGCTTCTCCACCATAAAAGTTTTAACCTTTTGTGGCTTGGTACACAAAGGGCTGGTAGAAATAAAACAGAATGACCATAGACACACACATATTGTAGACACATACAAACAAAGAATAAGGTAAGCTGTCCAAACATTGCAAAAGGTCATACACTGGAGGCATAAAGACAGACCCATTTTACAAAATCAGCAAATCAGACTCAGAATTCCAGTAATAGATGATTGGATTTAGGGTCAGGGAACAACGCTATGCAATGTTGTGGGAATGTCCCACTTTTTACTGAGTGTCCCGTCCCACCCCTCCCCGTGGGATCTCATGGGTGGGAGAGGAAGGAGGGGCACAACAATATTACAAATATTGAATCCTGACTGAAAAGCAATTGTGGGTCATCATGGAAATTCATTCTGGTTTCTTAAAGTGATAGTTTACCCAAAAGTGAAAACGCTGTCATTAATTTCTCACCCTCATGTCGTTCCAAACCCGAAAGACACAAATTAAGATTAATATTAATGTTTTATGAAATCTGAGAGCTTTCTGGCCCTCCATAGACAGCAAGGGTCTTAACATGGTCTGGGATTTCATCAAAAATATCCTTATCTGTGTTTTCCGAAGATGAACGAAGGTACAGCTTTGGAACGACATGAGGGTGACAGAATTTACAATTTTGGGTGAATTATTCCTTTTAATTGCACTTTTCGTTATGACGTGATTTATGCATCTCACCTGGGTTTGAGAACAGCAGTTTTGGTGCACGGAAGAGGCAACGTGAGAGCAAAGAACTCCTTTAGGTTGTTTGTAGAAGAAGATCCTTTTAAAGACTTCTTTGTGGACTGCGCAGGTTCACAGTGTTTTGATCGTGGGATTTTTGGACTGTAGAAGCCCGGCTGTGTCAGCGGGTGCATCTTACGACTGGTCCTGGGGGACTCAGCAATGTTCTTGGCATCTTTACCATTCAAGCAGAAGTCAGTAGCATAGGGTGAAAAAGCACTCAATTCTCTGTTTGGCTGGAGAAAATGCGCCTACGAAACAAAAAGAATGATAAATCGTCATGATTAAATGCCCCAAATTAACTGATTCAATCCTTATCTCTCAAATGCAGTAAACTTTAATTGTCAAGAGCCAAAAGCAATGGTAAGCAGAAACAAAGTAATTGCCCTCCATGTACATTTTTCAAAGCTATCTTTACCTCATTCTCATTTTTATGAAACTTTTACTTCATTTCTAAGCACATATGCTTTTTTTAAATACAGCATTGTTTCATTATTTTGAAATTCAAGACCTAAACTCTGCCCTGTGACCAATTCTAATTATTTTATTGATTATGTCAATGACACTGCTGATTGCCTACAAAATGGTGAAACAAATATTAACCTCAGCATTGTGTAGCACTGGTAGCAAATCCTGGTACTGTAGATGCCATGTAGTGATTGTTGCAATGAGGTCAGCCCATGATTTTTCCTTAGGACTGAACCTATAAAGTAAGAACTTTTGCTGACGTGACGGCGTGATTGAGTTCACAAATGAAAGTGGCTGCAGTACAGGTTTGTGGAGGGAAATCAAACCTTCAAGACGTGAGAGTTCATAAATAATTCATTCTTCTGAGATGTTTGTTTTTTCAATTAATCAACTGAACCAATTCACAAATTGCACGGCATGATTCATTTGCGATTTTGACTGATCTAATCATTTGTTATTTAGTACTGACTTGAATAAGATATTTCACATAAAAGACGTTTACATATAGTCCACAAGAGAAAAAAATAGTTGAACTTATAAAAATGACCCTATTCAAAAGTTTACATACACTTGATTCTTAATAGTATGTTGTTACCTCAATGATAAAATCCTTCAGGTCTCAAATTCTTTGTTTTTTCAGTATTTTCTTTTGTATTTGAACCCTTTCCAACAATGCCTGTATGATTTTGAGATCCATCTTTTCACACTAAGGACAACTGAGGGACTCATATGCAACTGATGCTTCAGAAGCAAAAACGATGCATTAAGAACCAGGGGTGTAAACTTTTTAACAGAATGAAGATGTGTACATTTTTCTTATTTTGCCTAAATATCATATTTTTTTAATTTAGTACTGCCCTTCAGAAGCTACAGAAGATACTTACATGTTCCCCATAAGACAAAAAAAGTTCAATTTACCCTGATCTTCAAATTCAAAATGTTTTCACCCCCAGCTCTTAATGCATCATGTTTCCTTCTGAAGCATCAGTGAGTGCTTGAACCTTCTGTAATAGTTGCATATGAATCCTTCAGTTGTCCTCAGTGTGAAAAGATGGATCTCAAAATCATAACCATTGTTGAAAAGGGTTCAAATACACATAATTGCTGAAAAACCAAAGAATTTGAGACCTGAAGGATTTTTCTAAAGAACAACTGTTCAGGACAAACAGGTAACTCATGAACAACTATCACTAAACAAAAAAACACAGCTGTGGATCATTCAGGTTAACAACGCAGTATTAAGAATCAAGTGTGTGTAAACTTTTGAACAGGATCATTTTTATGAATACAACTATTATTTTCTCTTGTGGACTATATGTAAACGTCTTTTATGTGAAATAAAAAATAACATGCATTTTTTATGATCTTATTTTGGTAAAATAATTAACATTTTGCAGATTCTACAAGGTGTATGTAAACTTTTGACTTTAACTGTAGATGGAGTATACAAAATAAATAAAAATGAAATAAGAATTTAATCTCACTCTTGGCAAACTGTTGTAAGACACCCTCTGCTGGTCCTGCAAACCTTCCCTCTGGCCTCTTCTTTCCCTGCCAAGCAATGAGCGAGTGGCTGTTACCATATGCCATTCTCCTTCTGAAATATATGATGAAATTGCAGAGGCACAATTCAATAAGTTAAACAAAGCACAGATTAAACGATATCAATAATAAAAGAATGCATAACCTGCTACCAGACCTGTATTATCTTTGGTTCTTGAGCGGTTTAATCTTGTGAACTCCACTTGCTCACTTGTAGACCAGTCTAGGCTTTCTTGCATTGGTGAACTACAATGTGAACGGTTATAGAAACTAAAAAAGATGGTCATTTTCATCGGGTCAAAGTGTAATTATCATCAAAAACTGTAAAAGATTTAATCTCACCTTACAGGGCTTGCATGCCTGAACTCAGAACTGAAGTGTAGAGGTGGTGTCTGTGGAGGAGTTGTAGCGTAATCCAAGTCCCAGAACAATGCAGCCATCTTTTCTTTTTCTTATAAGGTAAACCAAGGTATATGCAGCAGCCAAAATGATAACATAATAATCTCCTGACGGGTTTAAGCCATCTGAAATGGGAGGACCAAATGATGGTACAGACCGCTCCAATTCAACTGAGCTAGCAGAGAAAGCAGGGGAAGAGCTGTGTGGGCTCTTCAGCAGCTGAATGGAACAGAGGATGGGATTGTGTTATCTGGTCTGTTGGCCGTTGTTAGTACTGTGCTTGTTTGCTCCAGGCAACATGATGCTGTTATGTGCACTGCAATAAACGGAGAATAAAAGATTAACCTGCAGTATGTGGCCTTCAGAATATTAGCTAAGTCCTACTAAAAACATACAACATACATATTTTTTTTCACACAAACTTAACTGCATGCTTTAATTGCACCAAAAGGGTGACATATAAAATACTAACAAATTCTGAAATCCAACTTCTCCAAACTGCTTGTAGACTGCTTGTAGGGTTTCAGGGGGTCCTTACAGACTCTAAAATTCATAATAGTTGACAAAAGCAAATCAACAATCTAGACAATCTGGACTGCCGTGGTACTTTTTAAAATAGTGCTAGGTTGATGCGAAGGAGAAGAATTGTTGAATAAAGTTGTTATTTTAGTTTTTTGCACAATAAAGTGTATTCACATAGCTTCCTAAAATGACAGTTGAACCACTGATGTCACATGGACTATTTTGTCAATGTTCTAGGTACTTTTTTATAGACTTGAACGTGGTGGGACCCTTGCTGTCTATGGAGGGTCAGAGAGCTGTCGGATTTCATCAAAAATGTCTTAATTTGTGTTCCTGAAGATAAACAAAGGTCTCACGGATTTGGAACAACAAGAGGGTGAGTAATTAATGACAGAATTTTCATTTTTGGTTGAACTATCCCTTTAAAATGATTTCTTATCCTCCAGTGGACAACAGTAGTATTCAAGCCTTTGTCTCTCATTGACTTTTGAAATAAAAGGCTCCATAATATTAGAAATTTCTCACAAGATACAGGCTATCTAAATCATATCAGTATATATTAAGTGTATAAAACATGTTTCTTTATTGATGTTTCACAGAATAAACAACTCTAGGATCCTAATTGGATCAAAAAAGAATCCTCTAAGAATCTTGCTCAATCAACTAAAATTCCTACTTAATATTATGTACCGTATTGGAAATCTTATGTCACAGGTTGGTCAGTTACCCGGATATGCGGCCACAGATACTCGCATGTAAGCGATAACATGGATTGCACGGTTAATATATTACTGAATACTTTGTTCTGCTAATTTATGCTGTCTAAACCATAGAAAAAAGCTGCTAAGTCATATAGAGTAGTCCTTAGTTAGCAGGAAAGGGCGCAATAGTTTGACAACCCTGGTGAAAAAAACAGCTAAAACCAGCCTAGGCTGGTTGGCTGGTTTTAGCTGGTCGGCAGGCTAGTTTTAGAGGGGTTTTGGCCATCTTTCCAGCCTGGCCAGGGCTGGTCAGGCTGGAAAACCACCAGCTAAAACCAGCCTGACCAGCCTCGGCAGGCTGGGAGACCAGCTAAAACCAGCTTAAACCAGCTAATGCCAGCCAACCAGCCTAGGCTGGTTTTAGCTGTTTTTTTTGTTTTTTTTCAGAGGGGAAACTAAAGTTAACAGTTGTTAAAGATACGCACAAGCAGTGTTAATTAAGATATTAGCCTATTATTTCACTTACCTGACCGTAAATGATAAGAACAAACACAAAAGTTGTCAAGATTCCTGGTTCAGTTTGGCCAACCACAAACGCCCCTTGTTCCTCAAACAAACAGTTTATACACTCAAAGCACACAAATTTGATTTGTTATAACTTTTGTCAATCTATAGTAAGCAGAGGTGGACAGAGTACAGCTTCACCACTTGAGTAAAAGTACAGATACCCCTTGCAAAATTTTACTCAAGTACAAGTAAAAGTACTACAGTCAGATGTCTACTTAAGTGAAAGTACTGAAGTACTTGTTTTTAAAAGTACTTGAGTATCAAGAGTACATTTTCTAAATATTGCATTACTACTGCCACAGTGCTTACATTTATGTACAGAAACGTCCTACATGGAGTTATGAAAAATGTTAATGTTAATAACTTGGAGTTTTAATGGATTTTTTGCACCCACATTTGAACCTGACTGTGTTAAACACACCGCATACTCAAGAAGTTCAAAGCAAATGCTCAGCTTACATTAAAGGGATGGTTCGGAGTAGAATTGACTTCATTGCTATGCACTCCGAAGCCCATGTAAATACCCCATCCGAAGTTTTTTTTTACCTTAGTCGAACATTTATGGAGATAGAGTTTTTCGAATTGCTTGTTACAGGAGTGAATGGTACATGTAATGTATCTCGTAAATTGCAGCACTAAACGTGCAAGTAATCTTACCAAACTTGTACAGTAGTGTAAATAGGTTATGTACTCACAAAACGCTGCATCAGAACATTTGTAAGTCCACCACGAGTGTTTTAAAAACACGTTTTACCCGAGAACTACTAGTCTCAGAAACTACAAGTCGACGTCACTTCCCTGGTTTGAAAAAAGCACGTAATAGTCCTCCTACTACATCTGTGTGCATGTCAACTTGTAGGAGGACTTTTACGTGCTTTTTTCAAACCAGGGAAGTGACGTCGACGTGTCGCCATTTGTAGTTTTTGAGACTAGTAGGGATCGGCTAAAACGTGTTTTTTTAAAACACTCATGGAGGGCTTACAAATGTTCCGATGCAGCGTTTTGTGAGTACATAACCTATTTACACTACTGTACAAGTTTGATAGATTACTTGCACGTTTGGTGGTGCAATTTACGAGGTACATCACATGTACCATTCACTCCTGTAACAAGCAATTCGAAAAACTAGTGATGGGAAAATGAAGCTTTTCGAAGCACCGAGGCTTTCTCCTCAACTGTATCGTAAAAAGGTTCGTTACTCGAAGCTTTTCAACATGGTGCACACTAATGACATCTTGTGGACAAAGGTGGGAAAAGTTGCTTTCGCGTCCCAGATCTTAAAGCGATTTTGGACAGTTTCATTAAACACATCTATTTGTGCTATGTCAGAAAAACAGTAATTTTACTCGAATTGATCTGTAAATAAACGTTTTAATAAAATTATACAAGTATAAGCATGGTTCATGTAGGCATATATGTTCAAAGTAAATTAAGAATAATTTTGACTAATATTAGTGTTAATTAGAAGTGCTTGTGAAGCAAGGATAACTACAAAATGAATATGCACAAAACTACACATGTACATATTTATTCGTATTATGATTTATTCTTAACAAAAAGTGAATGACACTTGATACTTGCACAAGGGGTTCGCGTTATTTGAATCAGAATATGAAGCAGTCACGTGGTTGTGTGCGAAAACGAAGCTTCGGACGTCACAGGTCACGTGGTTATGGACAAAACGAATCAAGCTCCGGTACAGTGCTTCACTGTGAGATGTTTCGTTTTATTGATACAAGCTTCGAAGCTTCGGTGTCAAACGTCACATCACTACGAAAAACTCTAATATCTCCATAAATGTTTGACTAAGGTAAAAAAAAACTTCGGATGGGGTATTTACATGGGCTTCGGAGTGCATAGCAATGAAGTCAATTCTACTCCGAACCATCCCTTTAATGTGTAATATCAGAAAAGAAAATTCTGCTAACAATTGTGTGTAACGTTACATGTGAGTTTCTCTGTTTCTTCATAAATCAAATCAATAAACCTAAACCAGCAAAAAAGGCAATATAGCAATGTTCTGACACAACTCTGAACTGGGGCCACGGGTTGGCACATTCCCGGGATGGACCTGCTGCATCTTCATCCATTGTTTGGTCCATGGTTTTGTCTCTTATGTAAATCGTTATCTGACTATGGAGTTGCCTTTGGCGGAAAGCTGAAGGTGATTTCGGATAGGCTGTCCCAATCAGTGGTGCCTGCACAATCCAATCGCGTTTGAGAGGGAAACAACAAATTGAGGGTTTCCGAGATTTTTCTTTTTTCCTTTTTTTTTTTTAGAAGTAGTAATGGGTACTCACAGTTATGGATAGAAATGTAGTGGAGTAAAGAGTACAATATTTGCCTGTCAAATGCACTTGAGTAAAGTCATGAGTACTCCCCAAAAATGATACTCGAGTAAAGTACAGATCCCTCAAAATTGTACTTAAGTACTGTACTCAAGTAAATGTACTCCGAACAAATCACATCATGTTCATGTTTATTGTGCTGACAGTTAAACACGTTTACAAAATTACCCAGCATGAAAAAAAGATCCTGTAGCTATATAGCAACCCAGAAACCAGAACTGCAAATCCGATACAGCCAGGACAACAAAGCTCAGAGCCTCCCAACATAATGATCACAAATGTGTTGACTTATATACAGTACAAAACCTCAATAAGGTGATTTCAAATTAACAGTGCAAACAGTGAACTTGTGCATGAAGAGTACTGGCTCAAACATCCCACACACTATTCTCAAATTGGCAGTCATATATTTGCTATTAACAGGGGTGGTTTAGCAGCTCATGCTTGTATGCGAAAACCACACAAGATGGGAATGTGAAGCATAACATTAGCTTAACTCACTGTGCTTGATGTGAATTAAAATAGTGCTTAATCAAGACCGAACACAAAACACTGTTTTGTGCTATTAAAACAGTACCAAGAAGAGTGTGAGAGGTTTTTGTTGTTCTGTGATTCAATTCAGCTCCGGTTTATGGGACTGTTAATAGTGTGCACTTCAATTCAGCTCATCCCCAAACAAATTAATGACATTTGGTCACAAATACAAGGTAAAACGCAAGAAAAATATCTGGCAACTATCACAGACTATGAAGGTCCAGATTTTCATTAGTATTCAAAAGCATGGCTGTTTTGTTTTTTGGGTTTTTTGCATCTTAAAAGGTTAGTTCACCCAAAAACAAAAAGTGTGGTATAAATAACTCACCCTTATTTTATTGCAAACCTGTAAGAACTTCGTTCCTCTTCTGAACACAAATTAAAATCTCTTTGAAGAAATCCGACAGTTTTCTGACCCTGCATAGACAGCAATGCAACCGAGACGTTCAAGGCCGAGAAAGGTAGTAAGAACATTGTTAAAATAGTCCATGTGACATCAGTAACGTTATGAAGCCATTTATGGTGTCTCTGCAGGGTCAGAAAGTTTTCATATTGATGGAAAATATCTTAGTTTGTGTTCTGAAGATGAACGAAGGTCTTACGGATTTGAAGGGTGAGTAGTTAACAACAGAATTTTAACATATCCTTCAAAACAACACGACTGTAATGATTTTCACCTCCAGGGTTAATGTTCATAAAACTAAGCTAATCTTTCACTCATTAACCCCTAAAGAGCAAACTGCTTAAATAAAAATCTATTTACAGTGTAAAAATACATACAGCTTTTCAAAAGTAGCGAAAACAACATCACCGCGAGGGGCTTCAGCAGGTATATTCACAGGCTTCATCAGTAAGACTTGTAGTAACTGTCCAGTCAGTCCATTCCATCTGTTCATTCTGTCCTACCGTCATCTATTCTCCATGTCAAGAGTATTAGACAGTTCTGTGCAGAAAATGGCAATTCTGAAGATCCACAATGCCTTTCATTTCTCTGGGAGCATGTTGGTCAGAATGTCAATAAAATTGTCCAGGCCCCAGAGGTACCCGTCCTCTCTGTTGCCCTCCACCCAAGGGCTGCGATGGTCCAGGGTGAGAGGGGGCGGCATAGGCACAGTCTTTCCAAAGTCTATCATCCAGATTCCAGCCTTGCCAGTTAGATCATGGACAAATAATAAGGAGCTGCCCACCACCTGTGGGGAAACGCATATTAGAGCCTGTGTTTGAATGAAAAACAACAAAGGGGATTTGGAAAATGAAGATGCATCTCACCTCATGTGCTTTAAAGAAATTGGATTTTTCCAGCACAGCTCTTAGTTCCTTCAAGCGTTGTTGGTAGCTTCGCTGTGTGAACAGAAGAGCCAAACAATTAACTTGTTTACAGAATAGTTAAATGGATTAATGGTTAAAAGAGGCACGCACAGGCAGAGAAGCCATTTATCTAACTAAACAGCCATTACTAAAAACTAGATTCAACATGTATAAAACAAGATGTAAAATAGAATAAAACACAATTTTCTTTACACTACCAGGCAAAATGTTTTTGAACAATATGTTTTTGAATGTTTCTTAAAGAAGTCTCTTTTGCTCATCGAGCCTGCATTCATTAGATTCACAGCAAACACAGAATTTTGAAATATTTTTACCATTTAAAATAACTGTTTTCTGTTTGAATATATTTTAAAATGTAATTTATTCCTGTGATTTCAAAGCTGAATTTTTAGAATCATTACTCCAGTCTCAGTGTCACATGTGTTGAAAAAAACTGAGTAGAATTTTTTTCAGGTTTCTTTGATAAATAAAAAGTTCAGGAAAACAGCATTTATCCGAAAGAATATTTTGTAACATTATAAATGTCTTAATCATCACTTTTGATCAATTTAAAGCATCCTTGCAAACTAAGAATATTCATTTCTATAATTTCTTTTCCAAAAATAAATAAATAAATAAATAAATAAATAAATACAAACATTTCAGATAAATGCTGATATGTCTATTCAATAAAGAATCTGGGGGGGGGGGGGGGGTGGACTACTCAACTGTTTTAAATATTGATAATACTACTAAAAATATTTCTTAAAGAGCAAATCAGCATATTACAATGATGTTTGAAAGATCATGTTACACTGAAGACTTGATTAATGATGCTCAAAATATAGCTTTGATCACAACAAAAAAAAATTATTTAATATATATTTAAATAGACAACAGTTATTTTAATTAGTAAAAATATTTAACAATTTTACCGTTTTTGCTATACTTTGGATCAAATAAATGCAGGCTTGGTGAGCAAGAGAGAAAACAAACATTAAAAATCTTAGTGTTCAAAAACTTTTGTATCCCAAAATCCAATTGTATGGAAAAAATATAACATTTTAACAATTATATTTATGAAATGTTTAGTGTTTTTAAAGATTAACTGTAAATTAATCTTCAAATTAACTGTGGATTAAATATAAATGCACAATTCGTTCACAACAATTATAAACACACACAATATCGACAGATACCAATCAATTAATAAATATCATTAAATACATAGAAAATATTTGCTAAATATTGTAAATATCCCCTAGTTCTAACACAAATTCATACCAAGATTATCATGTTGTTGTCCACAAAGTCCTCCAGGGCTTGGATGACCTCATCTTTGTACTTTGTTCTCTTGAAGTTAGTGTTACAAGTGCCATCTGATTTCTGAAGACAGATCAAATTCATCAAGACATTACATTGAAAGCCAAACATAAAATATAGCCATTACAAGAAGAGATAAAATAAGACACTAGTAAGCTTTTGAATCAATATTGGTTTGATTGACCTCTGTATAAATTCAGAGGTTTCCTGAATCATGTCTACCTTGATGCCCTCGATGCGAAAGCCCAGTGTGGCTGTTGAGCTGAGGGTTTCTCTCCACTGCATGTATCTGGTTTTGAGTACCGCCTGCTGGGCCCGCTCCTCCTCATTCGGGGCGTCCGGGTCCACCGCTATCATTTTTTCATACATGTCTTTGCGAGGCTGAGGACGCTCGCAGGCCTTCCTTAACTCTTCCTCCAGGTAAGTCCTAAAAGCATGAACAGTATACATGTCAACATGACCACAGGGATATTTATTTAGTATGGAAACATTGTCGTTTGTATATGTATGTTAGAACTGGCATAACAGGACTGGTCCACTATGCCACCAGCTAAAATATTTACACTGTTGGTTGGACACTGCTGTCTACTGTGTTGTAGTCTTAGCCACAGATGGCACACCCACAGACAACCCAGAGTCCATACATTGACAGCACTGATGAAAATTACACGCTGCAGTCTGAATGCCTGACTGCAACAATTTCTAAAAGACCAGCTGCACAAGTTATCAATTTGGCTGGAAATTGTGTAGTAAAAAAAAAAAAAAAAAAGCAAAGATATGCAATTTTTTTTTTTTATTCTGTCGGATACACATAAGCTGCTAATTATTTTCATGTTGTGGCCGATAAACAATAAATGGCCTTATTTAAAATGTATACTATTTTGTCTAATAAAAAAAGAACTAAAATGGAGTGCATTTTAATTTTCATGTTGACTTTTAAGCAAGCATTAGATGATGGCAAAGGTAATATACATGTTTAAAAAAAGAAAATACAATATTAACAGATACTGATAAGTTAACCAAATCTATAACATTAGCTGATAACTGATATGGGGCCAATAAATTGTGCATCCCCACTTATGAGGAAGAACAGTTTGCGCTCCTGCTTACATGGAGAGAAGTTATCGTGTTTAGGTATGACCAAACAGCCTTTTCAACCATATAGTGTTATTCAGTAATAGATCTGTGAGATATAAACTCACAATTCTCAGAATTGTGAGATATAGACTTGCAATTGTGAGTTATAAAGTCAGAATTGTGAGACTAACAAACAGTCTTTTTAACCATAGAGTGTTATTTCTGTCTTACAGTCATTCATATCACAGAAGTGCTGAGATAAAAGTTTATAGTTCGGATAAACACACTGTTGTCTACTGTTGTGATCAAATTTTTTTTAGTAATTTTAGCTTCAAATTGTTTTACCACTAGGTGTTGACAAGTGACTTAAAGTTATTTGTCATTGAATCATTCATTCAAGAGATTTGTTCAAAACTGTTAATTCATTCTGTAATGGTTTAGGTGAAATATTTATGAGTGAGGCATTGAATTATTCACTCAGGAGATCTGTATAAAAAAAACACTGATTCATTTAAATTAAACACATTTTGGAATAGAATGAGGAAATTAATATTTTGTCAGAGCCTGTAGTAAATGACATGTTTTTTTTGTTTAGTACAGAACTGTAGGAGAATCATTTTGAAGCCTGTTTCAGACATTGAATAAAAAAGGTTATTGCGACTTTTTATCTCACAATTCTGACTTTTTCTCAGAATTGTGTGATATAAACTTGTAATCGCAAGTTATAGGGTCAGAACCTCAATATATAAACTTACAATTCAGACTTTTAAATAAAGTCAAAAATTGCAAGATAAAAACATACAATTCTGACTTTTTCCTCAATATTGTGAAATAAAAACTTGCAATTTTGTGAGACATTAACTCACAATTCCAAGATTTTATGACTTTATCTCATAATTCGGACTTCTTTACTTTAATTGTGGGATATAAACTTGCAATTGTGAGTTATAAAGTCAAAATGGTGAGAAACTCGCAATTCTGACTTATTTCTTAAAATTGTGAGAAATAGACTTGCAATTGTGAGTTATAAAGTCAGAACTGTGAGACTAACAAACAGTCTTTCCAACCATATAATGTTATTTCTGTCTTACAATCATTCATATTATCACAGAAGTGCTGGGATAAAAGTTTATAGTTTGGATATACACACTGTTGTCTATGGTAGTGATCAAAATGGAGCAAATCATCTTTACAAAGTAATTTTAGCTTCAAATTGTTTTGTCACTCTGTGTCATCAAATGACTTAAAGTTAATTGTCATTGAATATTTATTCAAGAGATTTGGTCAAAACCGTCAATTCATTCAGTAATGGATCAAATGAAATATTTATGAGTGAGTCATTGAGTTATTCATTCAAGAGATTCGTTCAAAAACCCATATTCATTCATTAATCGATCAAGAATCATTTCGAAGCCCATTTCAGACACTAAACAAAAAAAGGTTATTGTGACTTTTCTCTTAGAATTATGTGATATAAACTCAAAATTGCGAGTTGCAAAGTCAGAATTGTGGGTAAAAGTCTGAATTGTGAAATAAACATTTTTTGTGACTTTTTATCTCACAATTCAGACTTCTTTTCTCAGAATTGTGGGATATAAATGTGCAATTGCTAGTTATAAAGACAATTCTGACTTTTTTCTTAGAATTGTCATAAACTCACAATTGTGAGAAATAATATCAGAATTGTGAGACAAACCAACTATTTTTTCTTTAAAATTGTAAGATATAGACTTGCAATTGTGAGTCATAAAGTTAGAATTGTGAGAAACTGTGAGATAAAAAAGTTAATTTTTGTGAGTTTATATCTCACAATTTTGACTTTATAACTTGCAGTTGTGAGTTTATATCATGCAATTATGACTTCATTTCTCAGAGTTGCGAGTTTATATCTCACAATTCTGAGATTAAAAAAAAACTTTTATTCAGTGGTGGAAACAAGTTTCATAGAATCATGATCTCTATTTAAAAACAAAAAAATTGTGACTCAATTTATCCAGAATTGTGCAGCTCTAGTTTGTGGCACCATATCTTTGAAAAATATTAAGAGTTTTGTAACTATATACTGTACATCCCACTTTTTTATATTTATTAATTAGTACTGGTTGCTAATTATTTAATTTTGGATTAACAAAAATGTAAAAACACAAAAATGTTCATTTCTGCTGATGCCCAGTAATTTCGGCCATTGAGCTGAAACAAAAATTGGTTTTAGGTGTATAAGTTTTAGTTGCATTTAATTAACACTTCTTCGCTTATGTGTTTTGACTGTGTCAGTGTTTATTTTGTGCACATAACACGATAAGCTAAATATAGCAGCAGTGTGGACGCACTGTGACTAAAAATGATGCTAAAGTAGTAACATGGAAAATTTGCCTGAGAACTTTCTCATGACAGGTTTAATGTATCACCTGAGAACACCATGAACAGCATAGAGTTAAATTGTACCTAAACTGTGTTTTCAGATAAATGAAAATGTTAAATTCAATTTTTATAAAAATAAAAAAACTTAATTATTAATGGTGTTTTTATGTAGTCATTTTTAGCATGCCAGTGCAATATTTTGGCATCACCTGCTCCTAAACCACACATAAACATAAATAGACTTTGGTTAGTCCATTTGCATGCTGGTCAGATTGCCTCTTCCTGTTAAAGTAGAGGCTAAAAATAAGCTGCAATTTGCAGCAGTTTTACCAGTTATGCAAGAAAAAAAAAAGTAGTGTGATAAGTGCTGAACGGCTAAATTGATAAATCACATCCTCACCGGCTTCCCATTTTGCAGTCCATGATGCAGGGAGAGTCAAAGTCAGCGAGGAGGTCGTCCATGAGGTTGTAATCCTGCTCATCACGCTGAGTCACGCCATAGTATCCAGGAACGAAGGGCCGCAGTGAGTCGCTCATGAGCTGCACGAAACACTGCTGCTCGCACTCGCAGTACTTCTTCAGCAGCCTTCCATCACTGCCTGTCTGAAAGTTTCCTAGAGGACCAAACAAGAACAAGCTGAGTCAGAAAAAAGGAATCACCCAACACAGCCAAAAAAAAACAAAACAAAAAAAACACATAGGACAAAAACACTAGCTTTTTTGCATTTCAGATTTCAGCTTTCACACGTAAAGAATCGCAAAAGACCAAGTAATACAAATAAAGATGAACAAGCAAACCTGCATGGCCGACCACCTGCACCCAGGGTGAGCGCTTTTTCACCGTCACTGGAAGTGGAGACCAGTTCACCATATTCTTTGACTTCTTCCACTGATCAGTCTTTGAAAAAGATATATGCAAGAAACAAACACCTGAATGAGACTCACATTTCAGTTAACACCCTATGACTACAAGTTGTCACAAGGTACACAATGGTTCTGTACAGGGTTGTTTGCTGCTAGAGACGTGTTTGTCTTCTCTTTAGTTCTCATTTTCTTATACTGTGAGCCGCACTGGGGCACCGAGTGCATTTACTCAACCTCGGACTGCAAACAGGTAACTCCCTGTCCTCTATTAACCATAGGTCGAGTTTTTCCCCATGTGGCAAATCATTGACGACAATCTCGGACTAAACAAAGTCATCAAGCAATACCAAGTGGCTGTGATTAAGAAATAGCTAATCTTAGAAGGAGGTTCATGAAACATTCACAGACGCTACTTGTTTTGCTGTCAGTGTGGCCACTCAGATACATGACAGTGGCAACAAAAATCATTTTCTTTACTACTTAAATATATATGAGTGTACATCTTTATCAAATTCAAAGGTTTTTAATTTTCTGAGGTAAAACAGTTTTTTTTTTCAGGTATTAATTGAATTATTAATTCATAAAAGCCTTTTGAGGTAAAATACACTTTTCTTTTTTACACAAGTATCATGAATGAATCATTCATAACTGTCATTATGTTTTCTGGGTTACTTCAAGTTGTAAAACCACTTTTTACAACCTGATTTGACCTTCCTTGTCAAATTATCGACTAATAAACTGGATTTATTTAGACCTTGACTTGGTCATGAGGGTCGGCATAACCGTTTCTACATTTTTTCCCTCTAAATGTTGGTTGCAGATAATTTTTGTTTGCAAGACATGTGATTGTTAACCAAAAACAAAAGAGTTTCATATTCATTTATCCACTATTTTCTCATTCCAAACTTGTAGGAAAATTTTTATCTTCTGTGGAACTCAAAAGATGTTATCAAAAGATGTTTACAACAATAAACAAAACCAATTAAAGCTGCAAGCAGTGTTGAAAGGGCCATCGCACCCGGGCTCAACGCCACTCATTGCTTTAGGAAAACAGCAAACGGTGAGCAATATGCATTTGAAGTGGTAAATAAATATAGGAGAAATATGTCAAAGTCATTAATATAAGCCAAACTTCCTGCTGCCAGCTGGTGGCGCTATGACTATTGGCATGTAGATGTCTTCAAGCCAGGACTCTTATCAAATATGTTAAGTCTACTGCAGATTGAACATTGCATATTTAAGTTAGTGTAAAACAAGTCATTTCCTGTTGCCAGCAGATGGCGCTATGATTTTACAGAACAGAATTTAGAGGTGTTCAAGCCAAGGACTCTTATCGAATGGGTGAAGTTTGGGGCAGATTGGACATTGTATGGCTGAGTTATAACAACTTACTTTTACATGGTGAAACATCAAACCTTGCCACGGCCATGCCCTTTAAAGAAAACTCAAGATTTTTGCAATTTACCATCGCTAAGGCCTCTAGAGTAGACCGACCAAATATAATTTTGAATTCACTAAATCTCTAGGAGTTCAATAGAGCATAAAACATGCCACTTCCTGTTTGCAGCAGGTGGCGCTATGACTATAACCGAATATAGGCAAGGCCATGTGTTCAGGACAGGACTCTTATCAAACACGTCAATTTTGGTGCATATCGGACATTGTACGTCTGAATTATACAACTATACAATTATACAACTTCCTGTTTCATGGTGAAACATTGAAAATGTGTCAGGCCGCCATGGACACCCCCTTCAACAAAAAAGCAAGATCTTCACAATTTAATGTCACAAAGGGCTTTAGATTAGACTGACCAAATTTGGTGTTGATCGGTTTAAATCTCTAGGAGGAGTTTGTTAAAATACAATGCCTGAAAATGACAAAAACATCATAAAACTTTCTAAAAAAAAAAAAAAAACATTACAGAAAACCGACTTCCCGTTGAGTTTTGGAATTAGTGCCATAGGACTTTTTTGTAGGTATTGGTGTGTTACATGTGTCTACCGAATTTCGTACATGTACAGTATGTGAAATGTAGCTCGAGGGACACTTAGTTAAAATTTTATAGGTGGCGCTATTGAGCCATTTTGTCACAACCACTTCTAAAACCCATATCAGATGTAAATTTACACCACTTTTGGTCCTTGCCCTAAATTTTAAGAAGTTTCCTCAAAATCAGAGGTCGAGTTAACCGAAAATTGTCCGTCATTGACGGATTTTTTTTAGAAATGACGGAAAAATCTGAAGGCCGTCCGTCACTTTGACAGATTACACTGAGGATGACCTGTTGTAATTTGTAGCTGTAATTCCCACTCCTGTCCAGTTGGTGGCGAGTGCGCTCCAGTGTGGCAGCAGAGAACTGAATCCAGAACAAAAACGAAACTGTACATGCGACTACAAAGAAGCTACAACGATCTATCACGCCACATTATAGAGCGCCAAAACGGTATTTATTGCTTGAATTTCCTAATGAAATCGACATAATTTGAAATTTAAGACTTGAGACAGAATGTGGTGTTGAACATGAAAAGTTAAGCAGTCTCATCTGTTTATCTGTTCTCTTAAAAATAAATGCCTATATTATAAATCTATATTGTCCTGAAAATGTGAACAAACATAAATGCAATTAATTGTGGTATTAAAATTAAAATATGAAAATTAAAATGACGGCTAATAATGGATTATGACGGAATTTTTATGACCCTGTCCGACGGGCAATGTTAAAGTCTAACGCAACCTCTGCTCAAAATATGTCTTTATATTTCACAGAAGAAATTCGCACAGGTTTGGAACAACATGGGGGAAAATAAATGATGAGAGAATGTTCCTTTTTGTGGTAAATGATCCTTTTAAAGGGTTAGTTTTGCCAAAAATGATAATTCTGCCATTAATTACTCACCCTCATGTTGTTCCAAACCTGTGAGAATTTCGTTCATCTTTAGAACACAAATGACAACATTTTTGATGAAATCAAAGAGCTTTCTGACCCACTGTAGACAGCCAGGCAACTACCAAAAGCTCTTGGATTTCATCAAAAATAGCTTAATTTGTGTTTTGAAGATGAACGAAGGTCTTGCGGTTTGGAACGAGATGAGGGTGAGTAATTAATGACAGAATTATCATTTTAGTTCTGCTGCTCACACACACCTCTTCCTGACTGACTTGATGTGGTGATTCCTTTGTCCCCAGCATTTTGACGTCTGCAGAAAATTGCCTACAAGATCTTTTGAGCTGACGTATCATAAACCTTTCTACCCTACTTTACACAATAACCTATGCCACTGTAACACATGACTGTATACGTTAACAACATAGAGTAACAATGTGATAATCATAGTCCATCAAGCTTAACAATCCTTCAAGCATCAGCCCTCAGTATGAAGCCAATTAACGTCCAAACCTGTACAGTTCTCTCTGCTCTCCAAGCTCAAATGATCACTCACACTTTGCTAGAGGAAAACCAGTCAGACAAGAATGACATTCTCCAGAACAAAGCAGGAGAGGCCCACTATACAGAGATACAGATGCATCCATCTGTTGACCTTCTAAGTTCTGTTTCAGTGGTGTATTTTCCTCACTATTGTGATTTTCTCAAAGGGCAGGTTTTGTACCTTAATGACTCACAGAATCAAATTCCCATTCAGTATTATCATCAAACGGACTGGAGACTGTATAACTCCTACAACAGATTATATTCAAACACCTTTATAGTTGCAATGATGAATATCCCTTGTTGATTGTATAACATGTCATTGTGTTTACATTTGGCTCACTGTTATTGCAATGATGCTGGCTGCTCTGCCTTCACTTCAATACCTTCTTAAGAGACACTTGTACTACTCAGACACACTTCACAAACCTCTGACTCCAGTATCATCAGAACATGAGGAAACAAAAGGCGTTAAGGAATACGTGTGGAATTTTTCCCTCCATTTAGAAACAATGTTCTCATGACCTGAAGCCCATGATGTTAATCAGTTATCATGAGGATTACTCAACAACTGCATATTGCAATCTGTAGCATACACCTGTGTGCACACGTGTATTTCATGCACTGTTATCAGTTATGCTACATCAGTTAACAAGAACTTACAAAGAAAAATACTTCTTAAAAATTCATCTTAGTCACGGTTTATTTCAGCATTTAATAATACTTGCATCCGTTAATATTATTTAATGAACCTGAGCTAACAAGAACCAACAATGAACAGTTGTATTTTATAACCAAAGATTAATACGTACTATAACAAATGTGTTGCTCATTGCTAGTTAACAAAATAAATCACAAAAAATACCATGGTACTACCATGTTTTGGAGTATCTAGTACTACTAGTATCTAGTTACAAGTTTACACAGTTTTCGCAATTTTTACACTCTGTAATCCTAAGTGACTAGTTAGTGGTATGTTACTAGTAATTTTACTAATAGTTTGATTTAACTATTTAACTATTAAGTAGCCAATCTGACTAGTCATTGTATATGACAATTACAAAAAAAACAGTATCTAGTCAGTTAAAATGTTACTAATTTTGCAATAGATATATACTACTATATAACTAGGTTTACTAATCTACTAGGTGTACTAGTATAAATAGGTAGTATATCTAATAAATATGTACTAGTAAAGCTGCTAGTACAGCACCTATGGTTACTTTTTAAACTGACAATAGTTTTCAAGGGTGTAAAAATACTGAGAAACTGTATGTATAGATATTATGACAAACATTTTACTTAATTAAAAGTAAGTTCCCAGCCAAAAAAAATATGTGAAGTAGTCAATTTGACTAGTTATTGTATAAGACAATTACAAAAAACAGTCTCTAATCAGTTAAAATGTTACTAATAGCAATAGATATATACTACTCTATGACTAGATCTAATAAATATATGTATAACTACAGTTACTTATAAAACTGACATTAGTTTTCAAGGGTGTAAAAATACTGAGAAATTGTACTTAAGTTCAAGTATAGACATTATGACAAACATTTTACTTTATCAAAAGTAAGGCCAAAAAAATACTTGAAGTAGCCAATGTGACTAGTCACTGTACAGGATCATTACAAAAAAATGTATCTAGTCAGTTAAAATGTTACTAATAGCAATAGATATATACTATATGAATAGATCTACTAGTATTAATAAGTAGTATCTAATAAATATGTATTAGTAAAGCTGAAATAAAAACAATATTTCAATAAAGCACCTATAGATACTTGTAAAACTGAAATGAGTTTTCAAGGGTGTAAAAATACTGAGAAACTCTACTTAAATTCAAGTATAGATACTATGACAAACATTTTACTCAATTAAGAGTAAGTTTCCAGGCAAAACTAACAATGATCAGTTGTATCTTTATAACCCTAATGTTAACAAAGTTGAATAAACATTGTTACAAATGTATCGCTCATTGTTAGTTAACAAAATAAATCACAAAAAGTACCATGGTTTTACCATGTTGTGGAGTAACTAGCTATATGTATATATTTCCCCAGTATGGCTACAAACTGAACAGACACTAATAACCCTTAATTAGACACATTTATGTAGTCCTAAGTGACTGGTTAGTAGCATGTTACTAGTATGTTTATTAATAGTTTGAGTGAACTATAAAGTAAACAATTTGACTAGTCATTGTATATGATAAGTTAAAAAACAATATCCAGTCAGTTAAAATGTTAATAATGTTACTAACCTAATGTTAACAAAGATTAATAAATACTGTAACAAATGTACTGCTAAACGTTGATTAAAATAAATCACAAAAAATACCATAGTAGCCTACTACCATGTTTTGGAGTACTACTAGTATCTAGTATAGTATCTAGTATACAGTTTTCCCAGTAGAGCTACTAAGTGAACAGACACTATTAACTATTAATTCAAAACTTTTATGTAGCCGTGAGAGACTAGTTAATATATATATATATAAAACAGTCAGTTAAAATGTTACTAATAGCCTGTGTCTAGTTTATTTAGTTAGTATTATCTAATAAATATGTACTATTAAAGTTAAAAGAGAAATTATACTTCAAGTAACATTTTACTCAATTAAAAAACTTACCAAGTCAAAATAGTTGAATGAAAGTAAAATGTGTCCACATTAAACTATACTCTATAGAGTTTACTTTTCTTAGCTTTTTAAATTGACTTTTGATGCAATGACTCGATTTTAACAGTAACAATTCCTCAAAATGATACTTAAGTAGGCTATAGTAGTAAAGTACTGTTACTTAAATACTTTACACCTATAGTGACTACTGCGTAGTGTAGTACGTGACTAACTGAATAGATTCTAGTGAATACTGGAATCCTTATCTAATAACAGTTATACGTAAAATTAACTCTGGTCGCTACTGAATTACTTACTCGAAACGGCTTACTAGTAACATAAAAATAGGTAGATGTTGTTGTCTTAGACAGTTTTGATTCTCACCGTGAGCGGTTCACCTGAAGACTGATTAAGGTTATAGTCGCCGTAACCCATTAAATCCTCTTCGCATTCCTCAAAAGAAGAAGCTGGCGAGAGGCCGGTTGAGGACGAGTTGGACAGTTTTCTCAGCGCCAGGGACGAGGCAGGAGAGCCGCTGAGCCCGCTGTCCGAGCAGATGGACTCTTCGTCCGGGTGATGAGAGCCTGAGCAGGGTCCGCGGGGGCTCTGGTCACACTCGGTGGCACACGGCTCGCAGGTAACAACCAGTTCGGGAACAGCAACGCGAGAGCGTCTAGAGAGCTGCTCCACGGGCTCCTCAGGAGAGCTGTGGTGGTGGATATCACCCATACCCGCGCAGGGTGCCGGGGTATCAGGCGTTTTAGTCATCACGCTTCCTCTGATCTACAAGATCATTGAGGTTGTTGATGGGTTTATCAAGATTAGGGCCAAACCCAACGCGTAACTGGCTGGGCTCTGCCGCACCTTGCGTGTGACGCGTCGCGCTGCTGCAGAATAAAAAGCAATATTGGGCCACTCTCAACGTGATCACATTCTCTGAGCCTCTGAAAATAAATAATAGTAATCACCTGAAAGATTTAGAGAAGTCAGAAAGATTCACGTACAAACAACGTTGATGCGTCATTCAGCCCTAGTTTAAAATGTATTATTTGCTCAATGCATAGGCGTGTTGTTAAAGCGTCGCGTTACCAGACTGCACGGTTTTGCCCCGCCCACTTTCCTTTAAAGCAACAGAGCCAAAAATGAACAGGTCAAAACACAGTAAATCAGACTTACAGCGCCACCTAACCTGTGGAACAGTTAAACTGCTCGAGGTTTTTCAGAAAAGTCCTTTAGGTCCCACAAATTCTTTGTTTTTGTTTTTTTACATTTTTGTATATTTGAATCCTTTCCAACTACTATGATTTTGAGATTCATCTTTTCACACTGAGGAGAACTTAGGGACTCATATGCAACTATTACAGAAGGTTCAAACACTCACTGATGCTTCAGAAGGAAACAATGCATTATAAGATAAGGGGGGAAAACTTTTAAGGGTAAATTTAACTTATTCTGGGGGAACATTTTCTGTAGCTTCTGAAGCACAGTACTAAATGAAAAAAAAAGATATTTAGGCAAAATAAGAAAAATGTACACATCCCCATTCTATTCAAAAGTTTACACATCTGACTCTTAATGCATCTTTTCCTTCTGGAGCATCAGTGAGCGTTTGAACCTTCTATAATGGTTGCATATGAGTCCCTTAGTTTTCGTCAGTGTGAAAAGATGGATCTCAAAATCAGTCACTGTTGGAAAGGGTTCAAAAATACAAAAAAAGCTGGAAAAGCCAAAGAATTTGTGGGATCCAAAGGATTTTTCTGAAAAACAGCAGACAGTTTAACTGTTCAGGACAAACAAGGGACTCATGAACTATCACTTATCAAAAAAAATCATTCAGGTAACAGTAATCAATCAATAAGAATCAAGTGTGTGTAAACTTTTGAACAGGATCATTTTTATAAATTCTGCTTTTATTGTTCTCTTGTGGGCTATATGTTAACATCCATTATGTGAAATATCTTATTCAGGTCTGTACTAAACAAAAAACAAACAAAAAAAAAACATGCATTTTGTAAGATCCCTTTTAGTTTGTTAAAATAATTAACATTTTGCAGATTCTGCAAGGTGTATGTAAACTTTTGACCTCAACTGTAGATATGAAGAAAGGTTTAACAATTCTGACCTCATTAAAAAAAGACAAATTTAATGCATTTGATCTTCTAAATACAAGGTTTTGGTGGGGCACATTAAAAATAAGACAGACTTCATGAAAAAAAAAAACAACTAAATGGCCACAGATGATGTAACGTAGATGCCAAAAGACATGATCTCTGCAGCATGTACATCTTTACCTTTATGTATTTGGCAGATGCTTACTAAGCAACTTACATAAAGACATATTTTATTACTACCTTGGAATCAAATCTATAAACCTAGGGTTGGGAACAGTAACCTGTATAAATAAAATTCATATGACATTCTTTTATGCTCAGTGATATAAGATATAATTCCATAGTGTCTGTAAAGAATAGACATGAACTGCAAAATCCTTTTTATATAAAAAGCTTTGTTTTTCAGTATTTCACAAAACAAAATATGACAGAATCTAAAACAGACATAAAACATACACACTAATCGTATATAAAATAAAAACAACAACAATGGTCCAAACAAACACTAATTCATAAAACGTACACAGGAATGTGTTAGAAACGATATATCCTGAGGTCATACTTTTGGACACTTCTGGTTTACTTCAAGTCTGATATGGCAACAGTCTCAAGAGCCCCCTTCACAAAGCCGGCGTAACTGCATTTTGAGTCAAGCCCAAAAGTTACATGAGGGACAAAGAAAACACGCATTCGAGTCTCATTAGTATAAATGACTATGTTACAGACACGTCTGTACACAGTGTTTAAAAAGAAATGATTGTCCAAGATTTTCAGTCTCAGTCTTTGTGCAAAAAGCCTTGATCGACATCTGAATCCACTGAGATTAGTGTCCTGTGTCAAGATCCCGCATGTAGTCCTGCAGGGCCTGGAGTCGAGCGTCAATCTCTGACAGGTCAGCACCTGTGTCAATAGATGTGTCTGAGTAGGAAAAATACACCTGGGTTACATGTATATACTATAGGTTACAACTGCATATACATAAATAATAATAGTAAAAAATAAGTAAAGAGGAAATTATGTGGTACCTGCTGCTCTCATCCTTTGGGACGGGGTGCTACACATTGGTTTTTTGTTAATGTGTCTTACCCTGGACTAATGGGGAAAAAACAATTTGAATTATCTAAGAGCTAATATTTTCAAAAACATACACACAAACAACCTAATGTTTTACATTGTTACTCACCACAGCTGGACCATTATATGCCAGTTTCCTTCCTCTGCAAATAAATAAAAACAACATTATTATTAGTCTAATTTGCTAGGAGTTAATCAGTTGATTAGCTCGTTTGATATTTATAACTAATTTAATATAATGAATTAACAGAACATGGTTTTTGAAAGTTGCTTACACTCACCAAGGCAGCATTTATTTAATCAAAACAAGTAAAACAATAATACTGTAAAAATAGTATTACAATTTAAAATAACCATTTTTAAACACTGACGTTAACATTTATTAGGGGTTCAAATGCGTAACACTGAAACCCTATTGTAATTGTTAGAATGGCCAAGATCAGCCATTTTGTTGATTGTGCAGACCAAACCGTAAATCGAAGAGACTTGAAACTTGGAGGGATGGTAGTACTCACACCGCCAACAACCTCACCAAGGAGTGCTCCAATCGACCTGACGGGGGCGCTACAGCCATCAAAAGTATGAAATCGCTCATAACTCCTAAACCAGAGATCATCAAATCTGGACCTCGAGATCCATTTTCCTGCAGAGTTTAGCTCTTACCCTAATCAATCACACCTGAGCATGCTAATCAAGGTCTTCAGAATCATTAGAGAATAACAGGTAGGTGAGTGTGATCCGGGTTGGAGCTAAACTCTGCAGCGCATTGGACCTCCAGGGTAAGATTTGGGGAACCCTGTCCTAAACTGTCAGTCGCAAAATTTTCAGGTATTTTGGATTTTTTTGAAAAACCGGCTTTTGCAAACTAGTCCTAGGTTTTTTGTCCAATCGTAACCAAACCAGTGCAGAAAGATTCTCTGGAGAGTGAATATCAATAATTATCCAAAAAAAGTTGAACTTTCAACTCACTGTTGGCAAAGTGACGCCAAAACGTTTAAGTGTCTATAAGGACATTTGCGTATCTCAAAAAAAATTGCCGCCATTAGGCCAATAAAATTTGAGCACCTATTAGACATGGTTAACAAAGACCAATCAGAACGAAGCTCGGTGGGCTTGTTTGACTCACAGCCCCGAAGGTCTGAGAGAAATTTGAAATAAATCAGCCACTGAGGGTCTAAACTATTTTTAATGGTAAACGATACATTGTGGGGGTTTTTCTCTGCATGCACATATACACGATATTCATATCATATGATAGAACTCCTCATTCTGGACAACTTCGCCTCTAGAACCACTGCGGTCAATAAAATTGTTTGTTAAATAATTGAGAAGATTATGTAGTAAAAAAAATACTTTTTCAAACTAGATTTTTTACTCAATCTGCAAAAAACACTTTAGTACAATTCTCTGGACTCTCTAGGTCAATAAATATTAGGGATGGGATGATAAATTGATTTGTTGATCGATTCTGATATCTTCCGAATGCATCACGTTTCTTTTTGGAATCGATTCTGAGCTTAGATTTAAACGCTCTAATCTAGTTTTTATCCGAACACTCAAACACTCACAAAGAAGAGTGCTGAAGAGCACTTGTGCGCTTGTTTTTATGACACGAGATTAATGTAAACACAGCCCACTGTGAATTCCCTTTTAATCCGCTTCAACCTTTTTGAATTGTATGAATCATAATTTTATGTTCAAGACAAATGCTTGTAAGGATTTGGAAACAAGTAGAGCACAGCAGTTTCTGAAGCAAGCAGTGCTGTCTGCTGTTCAAATCTCAGCTCAGAATCGATTTGAGAAAGAATCAGATGTGGAATCATTTCTCAATTCGCACAGCAACGATTTATTGTCCCATCCCTAATAATTATCAAACAAATGTTGAAATTTACATTTTGGGAAGGTATAATGGCATTGTTTAGAAAAGGGCCTGTCCGAATTTAGCCAAACTCCTATAAAGTCTAAAGGAAAACTCAAAACTTCATGAAACCTGGTGAGCACATGCGACAGGTGATTCTAAACAAGAATGCAAAGTTTTAAAGGAGATCAGACCACAGCTGGTGGTAAAACAGTCATAAATGTTAAAAAAACATAATATTTCTATGGTATATTACCTCAATTTGCCAAAAATGCTTTTTTAAAATCATTGATTTAGGTGGTTACAGGCTTGTTACATAATATCATATATGTGTTTAATGCCTTAAAGCACTTGAACCTTTATTAATCGCTTATTGCAGCTACATTTTCATTTATTTCTCCAGTCTTGAAGTCTCACATGATCCTTCATAAATCATTCTAATATGCTGATTTGGTGCTCAAGAAACATTTTTTATTATCATCATCAATGTTGAAAATATCTGTGCATTTATTGCATCCCTGCTGAACAAAAGCAAACAAGACAGATTTAAACTGGTCATGTAAAATTAAATTATAATTTTCTAGGTGCACCTTCCTGACTAATAACATATTATATGCAGACTGCAAAAAATGCAGTAGAAGTCTAGAATCATCTAGAGTCTAGACCAGGGTTCCCCAAATCTTACCCTGGAGGTCCAATGCGCTGCAGAGTTTAGCTCCAACCCGGATCACACTCACCTACCTGTTATTCTCTAATGATCCTGAAGACCTTGATTAGCATGCTCAGGTGTGATTGATTAGGGTAAGAGCTAAACTCTGCAGGAAAATGGATCTCGAGGTCCAGATTTGATGATCCCTGGTCTAGACCTTGTTATTTGTCAAGTTTGATCTGATGAACCATGTGTCCTGAAATAATTCATCAGCCAACTGACATCACATTTAACCTGCCAACAATACTTGGATAAGCAACCTATTTTGTTTATTGACTTGCCTGCTATTTAGAGGCTTAGCAAGTTCTTCAAACTCAGCTACTGATCCGTCTGAAGAGCACCGACTCCTCCTGCTCTCCACAGACACACTCCTCCCCCTGCCAGCACTTCCTGCTCTCATCAGCTGAGGAACGGGCTCTCTGGAGCGTGAACGCCCTCTTTCCATCAGAGACGGTGAAGCCAACATGTCCCTTCTAATCTTCCTCTGACTGTTGGAAACAAAAGCAGACCTCATGTATATCTGTGAAAGCAGAAAATGGGTCCAGTTGCCTACAAATAAATTCTACCAGATTATTATCATTCTCTTATCAGCCTGATCCCAAAAGTCACAGACTTCTTTTTCTTGCACTAATGTGGAAGAGGATGAACCATTTGAGAAAATGAATTCATGCAAGGAACAAAAAGAGCATACAATTCACACCTTTCATAGTAAACCATATTCCTGCTCACAGACAGGGCAATGCTGGTAGGAAAAAAGATAACAAATAAAACACAAAAAAGCAGAAACGCAGCAGGAAAGATCATTAAAACTTTAAACTGTAAAGATGAAAGTGTCTTACTTCTTCATTTCTGCCTCCTTTTGCCGTCGTTGACGGTCTTGAATGTAAGCCGTAGGGTCGAACCGAGGCACCCGTGACCCTGTCATGAAAGAAAACAAGGCTTTAAGCAAATCAAAAGCGTAAAAACACGGCTTCTACAAAGGTATAAGCCCCAATTCGAATACTGTGTTCAGAAAGGAAGTGAAGTGTACTATAGAACCCCTAAGGGCAAACAAATATGAGATAGGAGGAAATAATATACACTACCAGTCAAAAGTTTTGGATTGAAGATTTTTAATGTTTTTAAAGAATTCTCTTCTGCTCACCAAGCCTGCATTTGGTTGATCCAAAATTCACCAAAAGCAGTAATATTGTGAAATATTTTTACTATTTCAAAAAACTGCTTTCTTTGAATATATTTTAAAATGTAATGTATTCCTTTGATCAAAGCTAAATGTTCAGCATCATACCTCCAGTCTTCAGTGTCACATGATCCTTCGAAAATAATTCTAATATGCTGTTCAAAAAAAATTTTTTAAAGTATTTTCAATTTGAAATCATTTGATGATCCTAAGATCAGCATTTATCTGAAATAAAAACCTTTTTTAACATTATATACTATATTCAAAAGCTTATATGTATATCAGTACATGTGTGTATGTTCTTCTGAACTTTCTATTCATCAAAGAAACCTGAAAAAAATCTACTCAGCTGTTTTCAACATAATAAATGTTTTTTTGAGCAGCAAATCAGAATGATTTCTGAAGTAGACTTGAGTAATAATACTAAAGATTCAGCTTTGAAATCACATGAATAAATTACATTTTTACAAATATATTCAGTGTTTCCCACAGGTTTAAAGGCAATGTGTGGTGGTCAGCCCGGGGGGGGTCTATGAGGGGGTTGCAGATGAAAAGAACGATTGGATAGGGGATACGATTGGAACCCCTAAAGGTTCCTAAAGGTTAATAATTAAAAAAAAAAACTGTTAATAATTGGTTACACAGAACTTTATTACGTTAATTTAGCACCATATACAACAGCCTACTTGCTGCACAGTCTAAAACTTTTGTTAGGGCACCTTATTTTGCGGGGCTTCCTAACAAGGTTAATTTAGTTTTGCTTTTTTAAATTCGCTTTTATTTTAAATAGAGATCACGATTTCCTAGCAATTCCAAACTAAGCAAAATAATGTGAGACAAAATATTAATTGCTTCAGTCTATTAAAAAGTGTTTAATTCATTTGAATGAATTATTAATAATTTAATACATAATATTTAAAAAAGAATATATTTAATACACCAACTTGATGAATGAAAAAATGATTTGCTCACAAAAACAACTGGATGAACCTGCGTTTTTGAATCAATCTCTAGTAGTCAATGACAAATACATTTTTTAACAGTTGTTTCCATCTAGTGGTGAAACAAAGCAATCGACACAAACATTGAAGCGCCAATTACTTTCAAAAATTGACGTGCTCTGTTTTGATTTCTCTACCATAGACATCACATCAGTGTTTATATCCAAACTATGACCTTTAATCAGAATATTGCTGTGATAATATTAACGACTGGGTATTTGAAAAGACTGTTTGTGAAGCTGTTTTGCCAAAAGCTTTTTTTTTTTTTTTTTTTTAACATAAACATGATGACTGCTCTATCTGTCAGCGGCAGTGCAAATATAGATTTGAATGTTCCGGTAAGTCTTTTCAAAGGTTTAACAGACATGAGGAATCGTTGTCATTTACAAATGATCGCGTGGGTTTTTTAATTTTTGAATCTCTATCATTATTATTATTATTTTTGTTTTTGGTCGGTGTTGAATCTGTGGCGGTAGGAATTTAATCTGTGGCGCACCGCCACAGATTCGTCTATGTGTGGGAAACACTGATATTCAAAGAATAGTTTAAATAGTAAAAATATTTCAAGATTTTACTGTTTTGCTGTACTTTGGATCAAATAAATTCAGGCTTGGTGAGCAGGAGAGTTCTTTAAAAAATAAAAAGTAATTTAATGCTTTCCTTTGCAATTATATTGTTGGGTAATTATAATGTATATAAAATCGCGGGCATCAGAGGACCTACTATTAATATGCGGGCCACTGAAATTGCTTTTTACTTTCACTTTCGAGATTTGTGATCAAACATACTCTGAGTATACTACAACGTGGCAGTATCTACCACACATTTGACAAGATTAGATGTTTGTCAGTGGTGCTCAGGATCTGCAAATCATTTGCCATCATCCTATCAGTCATCTGTTTTTCCTCTGTTTATGTGGTAAGTGAAATTTACAGGCTACCGTTAGCAAGCAGCAAACCATGTCCCTTTAGTGGCTCCATAGAACACGGAATTCGTTTTCCGTGCCTTTCCAAATACAGATTCACTACTCAGCCACAACCCTACTTCTACCTTCATTTCTTGACTTTGACCATAAAGATATCATGTTGTTTATCTTCACACATCTCACCTGTTGGAGATGGTGAGGGTCTTGTGATGCAATTCCGAGACCCTGAAGAGTCTGCCCTCCTAATTCTTTCTTCTGACCTTCGAGTCCTGTCCTCCATTCTCTCCCTCGACCCCGAGCGTGCTCTTACCCCGACACGGGTCAAACTGCGCTCTCTGGATAAAGACCGATAAACCTCTCCATCACCCCTGAAACCACTTCGGCCAGACATGACTGGAGTTGCTCGACTGTTGTAAAAGGAAGAAAGAGATTAACACATGCTCAAAAAACTTAAATATGTGAACCTGGAACACAAAACCAGTCATAAGGGTCAATTCTTCTGAGATTTCTGAGATACATCATCTGAGCTTTCCATTGATGTATGGTTTGTTAGGATAGGACAATATTTGGCCGAGATACAACTATTTGAAAAACTAGAATCTGAGGGTGCAAAAAAAAATAAAAATGTATATTTAGAAAAATCACTTTCAAAGTTGTCCAAATTAAGTTCTTAACAATGCATATTACTAATCAAAATATATTAATATATTTACGGTAGGAAATTTACAAAATATCTTCATGGAACATGATCTTTACTTAATATCCTAATGATTTTTGGCATAATACAGTGTATTTTTGGTTATTGCTACAAAAATACCAGTGCTACTTAAGAATGGTTTTGTGGTCCAGGGTCACATATATGCAATAAGATTTACACGGATGGCAAATAATTAAACCTACCCGCGTCGCAACAAGGCCAGCTCAGTGGTCAGACTTTTAACACGTATCCGTAGAGCCCGTTCTGACGCCCTGAGTTCCTCCAACTACCAACAAGAGTGAATTTGAGCATTTAAATGGGTGACTATGAATGAGTGTTTTACATTATCAACTTGTTTCTCATGACCATACAACATCTGCTTACACGCACCTGTTCCAGAAGGAGGCGCTGTTCTTGGCTCCTCTTGTTTGCAGAGCGCTGGCTTTTTGCCCTTTCCTTCAGCAGCTGTTCCTCCAAGCTGTGTACAGCCTCTCTGAGCCCATGAGCCCCAGGAGTAGAACCAGCTCCTACCATCTGTAGACGATCCAGAGCCTTGGCCAAGGCCTCCTTTTCATCTCTCACCAAAGCCAACCTGATAAAGGGGACATAACATTTGCTTTTTACTCATTGTGGGTGAAATATTTCGTTACTGTGTCCTGTGCACCTGCCAGCAACTAACCAGGTAAGCAAAAGGTGTTTTGAAAGCACTGAAAATGATATCAACATGAAGTATATATTTTATTAGGATCTAACTGACTCTGCACGGAGCTTGCGTGTTTCCTGGTCTGATACTTTGTGGTCTCCTCTCAGTCCTAGTGTTTTCAGCTCAGCCCTCAACGCTCTGATCTCTCTTTGAAGCTCTGCCGGATCAGGTTTGCCAAGATATGGAAGTGGAAGTGGGTAGTGTATCCTACAAAAATATTTTTTTTTTAAAAACTGACCCATTTAAAAGACTGTTAAAACAGACTGAGTGATTAAAACTACACCGACCTGTCAAACTCCACAGTGTAGATGAGGATGAGGTATCGTTTAGCACTGAGGGCAGGAGACTGTGGCTGGGCACGAGGTCGGCCCACTACACCTGCCTTTCTGTTCCGTAGAAGCTCGAGGTCAGAATAGGTCAAGAGGTCAAGGGTCACTGATTCACTGGACTGCAAAAAAAAAATGATTATAGAGTAAATAAGATAATTAACAAAAACGTTTATTAACGTTATTAACATACAATCTAGCCATTTTTCTTTTGTCAGTAAATCAAGTGCATAATAGGATAGCCAAATTAATCAAAATAATACTGAAAAAGCAAGTTGACTTTAAAATAAAAATAAAGAAATAAAATGCTTTGCAAATCTGTCGCTTTCATTGTTGTAAACTGTGTTCATTTGCATATAGCACAGGAATTGAAGATCCAATTTATACCCTTTTTGTGGTGACACATTTAAAAGGCCAAGTGTCCATGTATACATTTTAACAAATCACATAGCTATACAAATAGTGAAAACACATAAAGTGACTACGTGTAACAGACCCTCATAACGTACATTTGGGAACATAAACAACCCTCTTCCCAAACTTGTAATGAGAACTTGAGAAGCGCTTATAAGCCAACTATTGTCAACAAAAGAGAAGCTTTTCTTTGTCTAAAAATGAAGAAATTATAACAGTTAAATTACATTTTACTACTGGAATTTTACAGGTGAAAAAAAAAATATATATATATTTTTTCTTAAACAGTATTTTTTTTTTAGTGAAATATTACAATAGTAATATTTCATATTTGTTGAGTTGTTTTCTTCAGCAATATAATAGCAACAATAATATTTGTAAATATTAATTCAATTAAATAAATAAGAATTAAATTATTGTTAATATTAAATATTAATTATTTTTTATATTTTAAAGCCTGACGTATAAGATGTATAACTAAGGTCAAATTGTGCAGCTGCACAAAATGAATTTAAAAAAAAAACTGTAATTTTTAATTGTCATATCATTTTATCAGGAGAAAATAAAATAAATAGGAAAATAAATCAATCATGTCCCCACATTAAATACACTACCAGTCAAAAGTTTTTGAACAGAAAGATTTTATTGTTTTTTAAAGAAGTCTCTTCTGCTCACCAAGCCTGCATTTATTTGATCCAAAATACAGCAAAAACAGTAACATTGTAAAATAGTTTTACTATTTAAAATAACTGCTTTCTATTTGAATACATTTTAAAATGTATTTTATTCCTGTGATCAAATCTGAATTTTCAGTATCATTAGTCTTCAGTGTCACATGATCTTTCAGACATAAATAAAAGTTAATACTTTTGTTTAGCAAGGATGCTTTAAATTGATCAACTGATGATAAAGACATTTATAATGTTACAAAAGATTTCTACAACATAAGACACTAAGATTTTTGACATAATAATAATGGTAATAATAATAAATGTTTTTTGAGCAGCAAATCAGAATATTAAAATCATAGGATCATGTGACTGGAGTAATGATGCTAAAACTTCAGCTTAGAAATCACAGGAATAAATTACATTTAAAACATATTCAAATAGAAAACAGTTATTTTAAATAGTAAAACTAAGTCAAAATTGTACTGTTATTGCTGTATTTTGGTTCAAATAAATACAGGTTTGGTGAGCAGAACAGACTTCTTTAAAAACATTAAAAATCCCACTGTCGAAAAACACTTGACTGATAGTGTAGAAATTTTATGGCCTGTATTTTTGGACCTACCTTGTTGACAGCAGACTCAAGCATGCTGCAGAATACTGGAAACTGTTTAAAATTCCCAGTTTTCCGGGTCAGGTCCTCAATATCTAATTATAAAAAAAGAAATAGAGTTTGTAATGACATAAAACAACATTTAATTTAAGCAAAAATTATCCATTTTAAAAGCTCAACTTACAGGCAGGATCAAACTCTCCTCTCCATTGGTCCGCTGTAACGACATCTGAAATCTCTACACTTAGTAACCTCTCCGCCAGTTCGACCTTAACAGCAAATTCAGTCCCCCGGAATTTCATTTCTTCCTGCACAAGTGTGCCAACCTCCATTGCTTGCCACTGACAGCCTGAAGGAATCATTGCACATTACAGCCATGTTACACATAGATAGACAAATAGACAAAACAAAGCTCATATAATGAGAACAATCATACTGTGTTATCATATCAAAACAATCATTTTAACCAGACAGTTTTTTATTATGAAGGCTTGCAGTGATTATTTTAATGTTGTTTATGTCAAACACACACTGAGCTGTCCAATACAAATGTCAACTTCTTCACAGCAATGACACAGGCAGGATTTGGGTCATGAACCATTTCAATGAAAGAGACTCTTATTACACATTACTTTACACCTCACTGAATTTCTTTGTATCATAGATACATTGAAGTTGTTACCTTATTTATTCATGAATCAGCATGCAACATAAGTTGCAAACTACTAAACATCCCAGCACGTCAGCTAAAAACTGATGGACTTGCTAACCCTGAAGATTTCCCAGAAGACATAGGGATAGTCACTCAATAACACTATAAAATCAATCCCATGAATAATAAAGACATCTTACGTGATGGTTTTGAAGGGTACAGGGGAATACGAGAGTACAGAGAATGATAAATATGCATAAGTTACTGTTACGACAGATGAATCTCAGACCATACACAACTAACGTTAGCACGCTAGCAACATACCCGTTATTGGTGGAAATGTAGGCTGCCGCGAGCTGTTCGAATAAAACTCTACATTTAAAACGTCGATGAAACAAGTGTCAAAAATAGAAAACAAATGAAAATCTATTCTCTGCTAATTTATCGAAACCATGTTCAGTGAACTGGGCCTTACTGAGCTCGAACAACTGAAAACAGCGGCTCAATGACCGGGAATTTAAAACTCCCGCCCACAAGTGTTTACATTGGTCAGCTCGTGTAGACTTCGGTATTCTATTGGCTGGATTGCGTGTCAGTCAAAAGGAAAGCTTTTCATTGTTGCAACGCCCTTAGGCAAGTCTTCACGCCCATTAAAGTGATTCTTAGGAGCATGAGTTTAAGGAGTTCTTATGTTTTTTCTATATTTTAAGCATTTTTTTTAATTATTATTTAAATATAACGCTAACACATACTATTACTTTGTATGAAACTATGCTTCATTTGTGACTTCAGTCTTTTTAAGATTGTTTCATCTGACTTTTCTTATGAAAGAAGTTCACTTTCAGATTGCAAAATAAAAATTTCCTGATAATTTACTCACCCATATGTCATCCAAGATGTACACGTCTGTCTTTCTTCAGTTGCAAATACATTTTCTGAGGAAAACATTCCAGGATTTTTCTCCATAGTGAACTTCAATGGTGGCCAAATAGGTTGAAGGTCCAAATTGCAGTTTCAATGCAGCTTCAAAAATGTAGATACTTTTTAACCACATATGCTCGTCTTGCACCAGCCCAACTTTGCGCATTATGTGACGATGTTGGAAAGATCACGTGACGTAGGCAGAAGTACCGACCCAGTGTTTACAAAGCGAACGTGCAAAAAAAGTCAAATGCCCTTTACAAAAAAACGCAAAACCACGATGTTGGACAATTTTGAAGTTGGAGAAGAAAATGAGATGGACCCTACCCAAAGCGCATATGGAATGCAGAGCTAGTGCAAGATGAGTATTTGTGGTTAAAAAGTATATAAATATTACTTTTTTTAAGAAAATGACTAATCGTTTCACTAGATAAGACTGTTATTCCTCAGGTGGGATCATGTTGAGTCCTTTGAAGTTGCACTGAAACTGCAATTTGGAACTTCAACCTATTGGGCACCACTGAAGTCCACTATATGAAGACAAATTCTGGAATGTTTTTCTTCAAAAACCTTAATTTCATTTCACCTGAAGAGTAAATTATCAGATAATTTTTATTCTGCAAGTGAACTTATTTAATCTTATCCACCTTTTTCTTCCTTTTATTTCCTTTTTTGCATAAACTTAGCCTATTTTTGTTTAATGGTAAATTAAAGATTCATACATGTTAATGCATGTAAATCTACTTAAATATCTTTCAGCACAAACTGAATTTGTATTTAGGTACAATCTCCATCTATTAATAAGAGAGCAAACAAACATTTAGAATATGTACACGTTTGAATTTTATTTCTTTCTTTCATCAAGACTTAGTCTTTATATTTAACAGCAGTCTTTTAAGCCACAAGAGGGAACTATTGCTCTATTGGAGCATAATGCTATAGCAACATCAAGGTCATAGGTTGGATTCACCAGGGTCAAAATATACAGAGGCAATTCTAAAGTAAATCACAGCTTTTTCATCACAGTATAAAAAAAATCAATACACATTTACAAGAGTTGAGAGTGTTGAGAAAAGAGTACAATAGCTTATAAATAACATGAATTCACTGGCATTTACATTGGCATAATTTGTGTATGTATGTCTATGCAACATTGAGGTCTGTCTACTGGAGCTATATATTTGCATGACATGCTGATTGGGGCTTGTAGCCCTCTTTGACAACGAAATTATTCTGAACAAAGTTAGGAGCTGGGAGGTAATCATCCTGCATTTCCAGTGTAAGCTCAGACATCTGAGTGACACCCACTGGTTCTGGCATGGTCATATTATATGAAGGGTTTTCAATAATTGTGGTGAGCTTCTCAACAGGACAATATGAGACATCAGCTGGAGATTCACAAATGTTCTGGTAGAAATGTTGTGCAGGAACCACTTTGGAGTTAGAGCCGATGAGGTCAGGGCCATGTAGATTTTCTGACATCGCATGATGGTCTAAACTGTGAACCTCTTGGATCTCACACTTCATATACTTCTCAGTTATCTGGGTCCAATAGATGCCCTGCAAACAACAAACATTTGTTGACCAGTTAACTGGTTTGCCACAGGTTACACATTAGAGATCTAGTGGTGACCCTACATCAGGGGCTCGTTCTTCATACGTCGCTAACTCAGTTAGCTGGATTTAATTGTTGACGATTTGGCATGATCTTGGATTGTTTGGTTCTTCGAAGCTCATCCTGGACTTGCTATCATAGCAACAGGTGCGCAAGCTTAAACCTGCTCGGGAGCAGGTTTATTTCATGTAAACAGGATTTAGGCTGCGCTCCTGGCGGGTTATGATTGGTTGAAATGGCGAGGTCACATCTGATTGGTTAAAGAACACGACTGACACGGACTGACTCACGTGGGAAAAGAAAAGGATTTTGCAAGAAATTGTAGAAAATAATTATGACGATTCACACACGAATGATGACCACACATTATATAGCCTATATATACAGTTGCAATCAAAATTATTTAACCCCCCAGAGACCGCAGTACTTTACAAACGATGTTTGCTCTTTCTGAAGATTCAGGACTAAATTGCATCTACAACAGTTTTCTGGCATATTAAAAGTGATAATGTCAATATATAATGTAATGTTTTTGAGTTATAGGATTTTTTAATAACACAGCTATGTCAGAATTATTCAACCCCTATTCAACATTGCTGTTTTAAGACAGTTATTTTTATGGTCAGGAACAAAATTGTCTTAAAACATAATTAAGCCTTTACAAACGTATTAAAAATGGAATTAGCTTGGGGTGTTACACATAGTATACTCTTAGCCCATAAATGTGCTGAAGGTGAGTAGCAAATATGGTAAAGTCAACAGAGAGCTCACACAAAATCAATAGAGAAGAAATAGTTTGTTATCTTAAAACAAGACATTACAAGTTCCTAGAGACACAGCTGGCAGCCGTATTCCTTAGATTAAAGTGTGTTGAACCAGAAAACCTTTGAGGGTGTTGAACAAAAAAGCACAATATCATAAAATGTTTGATCAGATCAACTGAGAAAAACTTGCAATGTACAGCCAAAGACTTGCAAGATGACCAGACGAAAGGAGGCAAAATATTTCAATGCTGTGTATAAAAAGGACACTAGACAAGTATGGTCTTCATGCTGAGGAATCTTGCTGAATACCATTCTTGACCACGAAGAACAAAAAGCTGACTTGAACATGCTAAAATTCATTTAGTTAGACCTGTGGAGTTCTGGAAGAATGTTTTATGGAATGATGTGACCAAACTGGAACTTTTTTGGATGTATGGATCAGAGGTATGTCTGGTGCAAAAAAGACAAAGCTTATAAGCAGAAGAACACCATCTCCATCATCAAACATGGAGGTGGGCCAGTCCTGTTATGGGGTTGTTTTACTGTAGCAGGAAGTGGAATACATGACCATACAAAGGATATCATGGATTTATTAAAATATCAGACCATTTTGGCAAACATTGTGATGCCTTTTGTGCAATGTCTGAAGCTAATAATCAATGGACTTTCCTGCAGGACAATCATCCCAAAGTATAAATTCAAATCTACTTACGCTTGGTTCAGGGATCAGTCATAGAATGTTTTTAAGTGGCCTGTTCAGTTTCCAGATTTAATTCTCATTGAAAATACATGGTTGAATTTGATGCAAGCAGTGGCAAAGTAAAAACCAAAGATTATCAGTGATCTGAAAGCTTTTTCAGGGGAGGAATAATTTTGAACATGAATGTTTAGAGCCAATTTAATTTTTTTATTATTATTATTATTCATCAACTTACATTCTCAGAATTACTCAAATGTGTCTTAATAAACTTTCTTTGATAGTATACTGATGCCTTTGTTTAATTTGTTTCACAAAATGTTGTTCTCTGTAGCAAAATGTCTTGCAGGTCAAGGGGGTTGAATAATTTTGATTGCAACTGTATATATATATATATATATATATATATATATATATATATATATATGTGTGTGTGTGTGTGTATGTATATATATGTATATATATACACTACCGTTCAAAAGTTTGGGGTCAGTACATTTTTATTGTTTTTTTGTTGTTGTTGTTGTTGTTGTTGTTTTTGAAGAAATTAATACTTTGGATGTATTGAGTTAATAATTAAAAAAATATTAAAAGTTAATAATAAATAATTTACATTGTTATAAAAAATATATATTTTGAATAAACACTGTACTTTTTAAACTTGTAATTCATGAAAGAATCCTGGGAAACAAATCACATCCAAAAAATATTTGCAGCACAACTGTTGATATTATCCAACAATTGATCATTCTAATAATAAATCAGCATATTAGAATGATTTCTGAAGGATCACGTGACACTTGAGACTGGAGTAACAGCTGATAAAAATTCAGCTTTTCATCACAGGAATAAATTCTATTTTAAAGTATGTTAAAATAAAAAACATTATTTTATATTGTAAAAACATTTTGCAATATTAGTATTTTTTTTCTGTATTTTTAATCAAATAAATGCAGCCTTGATGAGCATAAGAGACTTCTTTAAAGACTATTACAAGTCTTACCGACTGCAAACTTTTAAACGGTATATAAAAATAAAAATATAAATAAAATAACATATCAAGGAAAAAACATGTAACATGGGCAGCACTAACGCATTTAATTTGTCTGCTACTTTTTGCCAGCCCTCTCTCCTGGCTTTTGCAGACTTTCAGGTGTTTCCTGTCATTTTAATTAAAGACTCAAATTCGGCATAACCTTCCATTAAAAGCACTTGTTCTGCTTGATTGCCAATCATTGTTTCTACTATCGATACATATCCCCTTTTAAACCAACGCATGAACGCGCAATTATCTCAGATTAACTCAATTAACTCAAGCCGGATCATGATTAGCACGATGATATCATCTTGAATGTCTCATTTGATCTCGGATGTTTTAAGCAACGTACGAAGAACGAGCCCCAGGGGTTTTCAACTCTGGCCCTCGAGGTCCACTTTCCTGCAGAGTTTAGCTCCAACCTTGATCAAACTCACCTGCCTGTAACTTTCTAGTGATCCTGAAGAACTTGATTAGCTTGTTCAGCTGTGTTTGATTAGAGTTGAAGCTAAACTCTGCAGGGAAGTGGACCTTGAGGGCCAGAGTTGAGAAACCCAGCCCTACATGGTAGCATGGTTAGCCGATTTATTCATCCAAGTGTTTGTGTTGCAAGTGAAACATTGTTAATGAGATCTTGGTAGGATTTAAAGGGAAAGTTCAACCAAAAATGAAAATTCTGTCATTAATTACTCACCCTCATGTCGTTCCAAACTTGTAAGACCTTTGTTCAACTTTGGCACAAATTAGGATATTTTCAGATGAAATCCGAGAGCTTTCTGACCTTTCTACATAGACAGCAACACAACTAACATGTTGAAGGCCCAGAAAGGCAGTAAGGACATTGTTAAAATAGACCATGTAACATCAGTGGTTCAACCGCAACGTTACAAAGCTATGAGAATATGTTTTGTGTAAGTTTTCCATAGCACCTTTCCGGACCTTGAACGTGGTAGTTGCATTGCTGTCTATGTAGGGTCAGAAAGCTCTTGGATTTCATCAAAAATATCTTAATTCGTGTTCCGAAGATGAACAAAGGTCTTACAGGTTTGGAACGACATGAGGGTGTGTAAATAATGACAGAATTTTCATTTTTGGTTGAACTAACATAGTTTATTCCCTTTTGTCTGAGAGACAATGAGAACACACCTGCGACCCATTTTTGGCTTGTGACCCACATACATGAGGATTATAATAATTAATAAATAAATAAAAAACACCTGTTAGAAAGTTATAAATTATAAGGAGGCTGAATAAGCATTGATGACTCACCTTTGTAATCCATTTCCCTGCAAGTTTTGGTTCAGGAATATCCGGATACAGTAGTTTCTTTACCCTGAAAGATTTTTAAGAGTGACATTTTAATTGACCCTTTGCAAAAACCTGCCCTGCCCTTACTCTTGCTATGTCCGACAAACAATGCCACTCTCACACTACACATCATGTTCTAACGCAGTGAACTTCTGGTATGAAACAAGGTTTCAGCTTTAAAATGTAATTTTTCAAGAAATTTAAACAATAAATAGCGTTTTGTGGCTCTTTAATGTGTTGTGACAGATCACTATATTGATTTATTAGATCAATTGACACGTGAGCTTGTTTACTTAAAACACAAAATAAACATGAATGGATATCAGAAAGTATTTTATATAATTCAACCGCGGAAAGACGTCACAACACATAACATTTCAAGTTTAAGTCAACCAAAGTTTATCTACTATCCTGTCTGATCTGTTTGTTGGATTCAGCATTATGATTGGTCAGATCGCCTGTCAATCAAGCTGTTTGCGAAGGGTCAATTGCAGCTGAAAATAGAAAATATTGGGATTTATACAACCTGATTGGCTATTAAGAGTGCGATATTAGAGTCCAACAGAACTCCAACAGTCGTTTTTCACCATTTGTAATTGTATCTTTCGGTATTTCTCACAGCGACTGTTGTGGTGGATGCCTAAAACCACTGTAATTTTATAAATAATACTATTTTTGTGTCACGGAATGGAAAAATAAGGATTTGACCCCTTTGCAAAACATGAATTAGTAATTGGTGGCAAAACCCTTTTTGGTAATCACAGAGGTTGGATGTTTCTTGTAGTTGGTTTGGGTTATGGCCCCTTCCATTGTCCGTTTGATGAGGTGCAGTTGTCCTGTTCCCTTAAGCAGAAAAACACTCCCATAGCATAATGCTTCCACCTCCATATTTGACTACGGTGATGGTGTTCTTGGGGTCACAGGCAGCATTCCTCCTCCTCCAAACACGGCGAGTTGAATTGATGCCAAAGTGCTCGATTTTGGTCTGACCACAACACTTTCATCCAGTTCTCCTCTGAATCATTCTTTGGCAAACTTCAGATGGGAATCTACATGTGCTTTCTTGAGCGGGGGACCTTCCATACGCTGCAGGATATCAGTCCTTCACGGTGTAGTTTGTTACCAGTTGTTTTCTTGGTGACTATGGTTCCAGCTGCCTTGAGATGATTGACAAGATCCTCCCGTGTAGTTCTGGGCTCATTCCTCACCGTTCTTATGATGATTGAAACTCCATTAGGTGAGATCTTGCATGGAGCCCCAGACCCAGGAAGACTGACAGTTTTTTTGTGTTTCTTCTATTTGCGAATAATCACACCAACTGTCTTATAGCCTATTCCAGCCTTGGGTAGGTCTACAATCTTGTCCCTGACATAATTGGACAACTCTTTGGTCTTGGCCATGGTGGAGAGTTTGGAATCTGATTGATTGCTTCTGTGGACAGGTATCTTTTATACAAATAACAAGCTGAGATTAGGAGCACTCCCTTTAAGAGAGTGTTCCTAATCTCAGCTTGTTACCTGTATAAAGGACACCTGGGAGCCAGATATCTTGCTGATTGATAGGGGATCAAATACTTATCTCATTCATTAAAATGCAAATCAAAAGCGTTTTTCTGGATTTTTTTCTGCTGTTATTCTGTCTCTCACTGTTATAAATAAACTTACCATTTAAATTATAGACTGATGATTCCTTTGTCAGTGGGCAAACTTACAAAATCAACAGGGGTTCAAATAATTATTTTCCCTACTGTATCTCTCATCTACTTGTGTGATACTGCTCATTTGAAAAACATATATGACATAAGACTAGGAAAACGTCCTTACCATTTCCGTTTCCTGTAGCAAAGGACTGTGATGATAATGAAGACAAGAGTTGCTGCACCACAACCCACAAGAGTGGCCTCAATCATTTGGTCAGCTATGAAGATTTTGTCAAATTGCACACAATGTTATCACATTTGTATATTAAACATTGTATTATAAATTATAGTTTATATTATTATTATAACATATAATTAAATATCTTTATACATACTTTCAGCAATGACCCTTCTGTGTGTAGCATAGTCACCTTCCCCTCCAGATGTAAATGCACTAACGTGGAAAGTATAGGCGCCAGGACCTAATTTCAAATCAACTTTAGGCTCTAAAATGAAATAAAAAAACAAAGTATGTCCATTTGTAATGTAATCTTCTTTTTAAAGAACAAATAAACAGTGGATGCCAATTAGAGAATGAACCCACCCGTTGTCACTATTGTGTCAATTTCAGAATCAGAATTCAATGTTTTGACCTTGTAGCCTCGTATAAAGCCTTTTTGCTGATTTAAGGGCACTTCCTTCCAGGAAAGCTCAAGATTTCTTCTAGTATACGTACTTGTCAGACCCTGGACTTTCCCTGGTTCTGAGAACGGAAGAACAGAAGGTGAGGTTAACATGAAACACATTTTTATTTTTTGGTGAGCTATTCCTACTGAATCTTGACTACTTACCTTGCTCAATAGCATAACCCTTACTCCTCCTGAAAAGCTTTGGTCCATCATCCGTGCAAGCATAGATCGAGACAGTGTATCTCACTCCTGCCTCAAAAATACCTGTAAGAAATAGAATTGAAACATTTAGTTCAAAATAGCTGTCATACTCCCATAACCATAACTCACTGAGCCAAACAAAAACAGATCAGAAGTGAGTCAAATGAATCATTTATGCTTACTGACCAGACTGATTCCAGGTGTAACAGGCATCACTGTCACATTCTGGGATCTTCTCCCATTCTACAGCACATTGCGTCTTATTGTCAGTTGAAAACCATTCAACAACATAGCCACAAGTAGAACTGGGGTGTTCTTCCCAAGTCATTTCAAAGCCACCGTTATTGCCATTGATATGGGTTATACTGATTTCATTGTCTGTGAAAAGTATTATGAAAAGATCATTATTTAACCACAACCTTTTAAAACCATTTTGAAAATACTTTCAATGCTCACCAGGATAACTCGGGACAATGGCGGTAGAAGGAGGAGACAGACCGGCAGAATTTTTTGCAGAGACTGTGACAATTCGATCACTTTTTTCATTCCCAAAGGTGAAGTTGTAGCACAGCTGTGTATTATTTAGTCCTACGTTATATTTTCTGCTCAAGCCTTTGGTGTTTTCAATGGTAATTTCATATCCTGTAAGTATCCCATGGCTTTGTTCTTGAGTTAGAGGCTTTAAAACATTAAAAAAAGGTCTTTTTTTTGTTTGACTGCAGCTGCAAAGTGCGGAGAAAAGCTAAATATGTAAGTGCACTTACCTTCCACAGGACAGATGTATTTTCTTCAGAATATTGAATCCAAACATCTACTGCTTCTGGAACTGAAGAGAGATTAGTATCATATTAGTAGATGAAATCTAATGAAAAACACTAATTCATTCAGAAAGTGACTGCGTGTTAATCAGAAATGTACAGTGTTTGATATTTCTGATTGGCTTTGTTTAAAACAATTTGCATTGGCAGAAAAAAAAAACAGTAGAGACAGTAGAATGTAAGTTACTCAGTTTTAACTTCGTGTCCAACGTATTTTTAAACACCCAAAAATTCTCTAAATGTGTGAGACTTACGATTTATTAGCTGCTATAGGTAAACAACTAGAACAATGACAAAGCGCAGCACCCTGGACTTACAGTTGAGGTCAAAAGTTTACATACACATGGCAGAATCAGCAAAATGTTAATTATTTTAGCAAAATTAGAGAGATCACACAAAATGGATGTAATTATTTATTTAGTACTGACCTAATTAAGATATTTCACATGACATTTACATACAGTAAATTTTGGTTTTGGTTAAGTGATAGTTGTTCATGAGTTTCTTGTTTGTCCTGAACAGTTTCTGGGACCCACAGAGTCTTTGGTTTTTCAGCATTTTTGTGTATTTGAACCTTTTTTAATTACTTTATAATTTTGAGATCCACCTTTTCACACTGAGGACATTTGAGGGACTCATTACAAAAAGTTCAAATGCTCACTGATGCGAACCAGAAGGAAACACAATGCATTGACGTGGGGGTGAAAACTATTTGAATTTGAAGATCAGGAAAAAAAGGTTTACTTATTTTGTCTTCTGGGAAACATGTATCTTCCCTCAGTCCCTCAGTGTGAAACGATGGATCTCAAAATTATACATTCATTGTTGGAAAGGGTTCAAATACACAAAAATGCTGAAAAAACAAAGACTTTGTTTAACTGTTCACGACAAACAAGAGACTCATGAACAACTATCACAAAAAAAAAACAGTATTAAGAATCAAGCATACTGTATGAAAACTTTTGAACAGGGTCATTTTTATAAAAATGTTACTATTATTTTCTCCTGTGCACTTTATGTAAACGTCTTTTACGTGAAATATCTTACTCAGGTCAGTACTAAATAAAAAATAACATGCATTTTGTATGATCACTTTTATTTTGGCAAAATAATTAACATTTTGCAGATTCTGCAAGGTGTACGAAAACTTTTGACCTTCACTGTATGTTCCAATAAGTTGGATATATATTAACGTGTGGTATAAAAGCAAATAACGAGTGGAAATAACGAGAAGAATAACAGTAATACTGATTGCACTACAAACCATTGTGTTCATATTTAAGATAATACAATGAAATAAAATAGTAAGACGTTGTTTACAATATTGAGCAGCAAAACAAGCTGTTTTGTACAGCTAAAAATAGCTGGACGCAGATGACACCGGAAGCCGGACCCATAAAATTAACAAATGTCTCACTCTTACGCCAAAAATGAGGTGGATACATAAAAACAAAATCATTTACATAAATCAATGACATTTCATTTTAAAATATGGTAATCCTCTAAATACTTACTGTCCTCTTTAGTGGAGAACTCAATGATTTCACTCCAGTCGCCCCATTTGTAGAGGTGCTCAGAAGAGCCACATGTTACTTGAGCTGTGTATTTCGTAAAGGGCTGCAGATTTACAAGGACAGCTGATGAAAGTCCCTCTCCACTAAAGTTTTTCTTTGTAAAAGATGAAAATGTGTGTGAGAACATGTTAATATCTTCTAAGTCAAACAGTGGAGAGCTAAAATAGAATGCTTAACAATCTGAAAGCATAAAATCTGATGAGACCAACATTGTAAATGTTCCCATTGAGCTTCACTTGACAAATCATCAGAAATGAAGTACAATTTATCTTATTCCAGCTCCATCGAAGAGTTGCATTTCTCGCATTAGCAACATGGGATAATTCACTGGGCGCTCTCAACCATACTGTACAAGGAAAAACAACAACAAAAGATTAAATGTGGCCATGCAGTATTTTAAGAGATATTAAAATAAGTTTTACCTCTGCGTGTAGGGTCATCTATATCAATGAGAGTCTTCACACCAAGAGGATTTTTGGCTATCAGGGTCCATTTTGTCACCTGCTTTGTCACCCCATGTAAGGCACATTTACCAAATTGACAATCTCTGACAAAAGCAAAACATTTAGCATCAGAGAATTTAATCCATTATGACAGCAACCATGCATGATTCACTCTGTACATTAGGATGGATGTTATTTTAACAGCTGTGTGGTTACCTTCCATTAAGTGCATAATTTGTCCTTCTACTGACAGTCAGACGGGTGTCTCGACCCTTTTCCCAGTAACACTCCACAGAGCTAAGATCCCGTGTTACACATGTAAGATTCTGGTCATCTGGGGGATCTGTAGCATCCAGTGAAATTAAAACACTTTAGGCTGAGGCTCATCTTAAAGGCCAAGTAACAAATTGACAGTAACTAGAAAACAGTTATTTTCAATTGCAACAATATTTCAAAGTATTACTGTTTCTACTGTCTAAATTAATGGAGCAGTGGTGAGTTTGAGACTCTAAACCTTTAAACTATGAGTATTAGTTCATCGCTTTTGCCAACTCATCCAAGTGGCTTCATCATTTAAAATGGTGGGAATTTCCCACATGTGGCCAGATTGTGTCCATAATCCAATATACGGGGGAAAATATTTTACAAAGCTCTAACTAATCGACACCAACTGGGAAATTAAATCCAGCTGCATATGAATTAAAGGATTAGTTCACTTCCACAATAAAGGTTCCCTGATAATTGACTCACCCCAATGTCATCCAAAATGTTCATGCATTCTTTCTTCAGTCAAACAGAAATTAAGTTTTTTGAGGAAAACATTCCAAGATTTTTCTCCATAAAGTAGACTTCATTGGAGGATCAACAGGTTAAAGGTCCAAACTGTAGTTTCAATGCAGCTTCAAAGGGCATGAACCCAGCTAAGAAATAAGTGTCCTATCTAGGAAAACAAATGGTCAGCCGCAGGTCCTCAGTGAGCTCCTTTGTCTTAGCCATGACTGTCCACAAACCAACAGCAGAGAGCTTCTGTTTTTCAACCGTTGAGTAGATTAAAACAGCTGTTCCCAATGAATCAGGGTAATTAGGAAGCTTTAGAACAGCTTGGACTATTTGGAATGGTATAGAACTTTGGATTTTCCCATAGACTGTGACAGTTTGCAAAGGGTATGAATAATTTTGGACCATTGTTCCTCGGATGGGATCATTTAGAGCTCTTTGAAGCTGAAGAACATATGGGTGAATAAATTATCAAGAAATGTTATTCTGGAAGTGAACTAATCCTTTAACTTACTGTAAAACATTTTAAAACTGATGGAGTTAGACTTACAGCCAATAAACAGTGTAGAGCCTCCAGAATTTTTTTCCTCAACATCAACATCACAAGGTGTTTCTGAAATGGGTTTAGAAGTCTCATCAAATGGAATTGGATTTGTGATGTATGTCCTGTTGCTGATCCGAATTAGAAATGGGGGAAAAGGAACCTTATCTCTCTCCACGATGCAACAGAATGTGATATTACTCCCAACCATAAAAGAATTTTCTTGAGGATAGACAGTTGTTGTTTCAGCATTTAGATCTTGTCCTGTTATTTAAAAGGCAAAACAGTTAAGTTGTTGTTCAGTTGTTTTTCTGCTCTTTTGCATAATGCATGCATACAGTATGAAAACAACCTGTGGTTACAAACCGTTGTACGTATACAATGGTGTCCATTCACCACTGTGATGCTCATTATGATAATGTCTGAGTCTGACCGAATGGGAAGTGCACTGCAAAGGTATAGGTGAGGTCCATTTCCAATGATAATAGGCTGTTTTGTTGGGCATCACATGTATAGTTTCCTAAAACAGTTATTTGACATTAAAGGAAAATTACCTTAGATATATATTCCATTGCGTTTGTAAAAAAAAAAACCTTACTTACAAAATGAACAGTCCTCATCTGTTCAGTACGAAGGACCTCTATGTCGTAGCTGACATTCTCGGATTCATCATTTTCAGCAAACTCATCTCTCCATGTAACGTTCAACACATATGCACCACAATCAGATATTTTACAAAAGGTTTCTTCTGGATACAATTTCACCTCTTTTATAGAAACTGGGTGCCCTGTTGATAATACAATAAGTCAGTTCTTCTATCAGTGGTCACAACTAACAATTAAAAATAGTGTTGGACAATGATGGTATTGTATTTTTAAAGAAATAGTTTAAAGGAATAGTTCACCCATAAATGAACATTTTCTGATAATGTACTCATCCAAGATGCAGATGTGTTTGTTTCGTTGAAAAATAGGTTAGCATTACAATAAACGGGTCCTCTGCAGTGAATGGGTGCTGTCAGAATGAGAGCCCAAACAGTTGATAAAAACATTATTATCCACATGACTCCAGTTCATCATTTAAAAGATACGTCATCACAAGAAACAAATCCTTTATTTTAACTTTTAACCGCTCTGCCCAATAATCCACAATAACACATAATAACATTTTGGACTGTTTTCACTTTTAAACAGTGCTTAATCTGTGCATATTTCTCTTCTGATTCTGCTAAAATGACTTTTCTCGGACTGGAGTCGTGTGGATTATTGTGATGTTTTTATCAGCTGTTTGGACTCTCATTCTGACGGCACCCATTCACTGCAGGGGATCCATTGGTGAGCAATATGTAACGCTAAATTTCTCCAAATCTGTTCCGATGAAGAAACAAACTCATCTGCATATCAGATGCCTGTGGGTGCAAATTTAACAAATGTGACCCTGGACCACAAAACCAGTCTTATTTGGAGCAATAGCCAAAAATACATTGTATGGGTCAAAATTATCGATTCTTCTTTTATGCCAAAAATCATTAGAATATTAAGCAAAGATCCATGTTCAATGAAGAAATGTTGTAAATTTCCTACTGTAAATATATTCATTTTTGATTAGTAATATGCATTGCTAAGAACTTTTTCTCACTATTTTGATTTTTTGTTTCTTTTTTGCACCCTTAGATTTCATATTTTCAAATAGTTGTATCTCATCCAAATATTGTCCAATCCTAACATCCACACATCAGTGGAAAACTTATTTGTGACCTTGGACCACAAAACCAGTCATAAGGGTCTTTTTTTAATTGAGATGCATACATTCTCTGAAAGCTGAATAAATAAGCTTTCAGGATATGATTGTTAGGATAGGACAATATTTGGCCGAGATGCAACTATCTGAAAATCTGGAATCTGAGGGTGCAAAAAAAATCTAAATATTGAGAAACTCACCTTTAAAGTTATCCAAATGAAGTTTTTAGCAATGCATATTACTAATCAAATATATATATATATATTTATATTTATATTTATATATAATTTCAATACAACTGACCCATATGACTGGTTTTGTGGTCCAGGGTCACACATTTTAATTGTTGGTTGAACTGTTTCTTTAAAAGTTTACCAACAGTAGTTAAATGCGTTCAATACTCACCATCCTGCTCTGTTTGGCCAGTTAGAGAAAAAAGCAAAGCACACAAAATCCAGACTGACATGATAAAGCTCAGGATGTTCTGGACATGTAATGGCGCACCAGTTTCTCCATTAGCAATTAGATCTGCTAAGGAAACAACATGGTTCTTATCAATTAAGCATGGCTAAATAGCATCTTCTAATAAGGTACAAAAATGGAAAGAAACGATCTTTCTTCCCTAATGGGTTTTAATATACACGACACAGAGACAGTAAAGTGAAAGGAGAGAGAGAAAATGGATTCACTAGGACATGAATAACTGCATTACCTTGAGTGTGTGAGGAAGCTACGCACCGCACCACAGCCCAACCGGGTTTTTAAAAAAAAAATCAAAACTATAATTTGTTGATTTTTGTTATTTGGTCATTCAGATATACAAGAAGTACAACATTTCTTACTCTGATGGAGAAACTCTAGACCCTCTATTCATGTTGACATGACAAAAATGTAATATTTTATACTATGAGCAATGAATAATCTAATCAAACATAATTTATCAGGCCATTAAGAAGCAGTAATCCTGATTATTTGTGTATGACTACTGGACAAACTGAGGCTTGAAGTCTGTTCATGATAAGACCTTAATCATTTATGATGCGTGGCTATGACAATGAGTAGTAAACACACCACAGATGGTGAATGAACATACTTCGGTCTAAACAAATATGTGACCCTGGACCACAAAACCAGTCTTAAGTCGCTGGGGTATATTTGTAGCAATAGCCAAAAATACATTGCATGGGTCAAAATTTTTGATTTTTCTTTTATGCCAAAAATCATTAGGAAATTAAGTAAAGATCATGTTCCATGATGATTCTTTGTAAAATTCCTACTGTAAATATATCAAAATGTAATTTTTGATTAGTAATATGCATTGTTAAGAACCTAATTTGGACAACTTTAAAGGTGATTTTCTCAGTATTTAGATTTTTTTGCACCCTCAGATTCCTGATTTTCAAATAGATGTATCTCGGCCAAATATTGTCCTATCCTAACAAACCATACATCAATAGAAAGCTTATTTATTGAGGAATCATATGATGTATACATCTCAGTTTTGTAAAATTTAACCTTATGACTGGTTTTGTGGTCCAGGGTCACATATAGGCTACGTCCAAAACATCAAATGCTGATCCAGTACGTTTAAACCAAAAGTACCAAGGAATATTACTGAGAATAGAAAGCATTATTTTTTACATCAAAACACACCAGACACATTCGTTTCAAGTGCTTTCACTTTAGATATGACGGGACATTTTGTATAACGTTTATATATTTTGCTGTCTCATCTGATTTCATACACCATAAGCGTTTGTTTGCTTATTTATTTCGCAACCTAATATATAAATGGTTTCAGTTGTTCAGAACATCTCTTCAGCTGTTAAATGACTCAAGAGTTGATTTTGTGTTTGTAAGATCCATATTACTCATAGGACTTGCATAGTCATTCTTTACAGATGATACCAAGACCATATGTCTACTTTTATTTTAAAAAAGGAATCTTATCCCTGCTGAAAAAAAACAGCATATGCTGGTTAGGTAGGTTTTGGTGCTGGGATGCTGGTTTTAGCTGGTTTATGCTGGTCCTTTGCTGGTTTATGCTGGTCATGTTGCTGGTCAAGGACCAGCATAAACCAGCAAAGGACCAGCATAAACCAGCAAATGGCCAGCATAAACCAGCTAAAACCAGCATCCCAGCACCAAAACCTACCTAACCAGCATATGCTGTTTTTTCCAGCAGGGAACAAGTCGTATCTGACTAAAAATGACTAAAATGTTTTAAAAATGGATTATGGCACAGAAGTTATGTAAATAATATACATTACCTAATAATATAGAACTATCGAATACGTGAGGCAAAGATAGGCTAATAATCAGGCAGGCTATGCCACAAAACACATCCAGCTAGTTAACATGTCAATTAGTTACATTACACTATCATTGATTCGTATTATTGGCAACACTAACATTACACAAAGTCGTTTATGAAAGTTTATGAAACGAATTAGAAGAATAAACACCCACCTGTGTAAAGTGTTCGCAGCCTCAAAAAGAATCAGCTGCGGTTTTCCTCAGATTATTTTCGTCCACAGCTAAACATGTAAAACGTAT
>NC_133379.1:24953546-25031918 GCF_049309525.1 Garra rufa
AGTAAAGTGAAAGGAGAGAGAGAAAATGGATTCACTAGGACATGAATAACTGCATTACCTTGAGTGTGTGAGGAAGCTACGCACCGCACCACAGCCCAACCGGGTTTTTAAAAAAAAAAATCAAAACTATATTTTGTTGATTTTTGTTATTTGGTCATTCAGATATACAAGAAGTACAACATTTCTTACTCTGATGGAGAAACTCTAGACCCTCTATTCATGTTGACATGACAAAAATGTAATATTTTATACTATGAGCAATGAATAATCTAATCAAACATAATTTATCAGGCCATTAAGAAGCAGTAATCCTGATTATTTGTGTATGACTACTGGACAAACTGAGGCTTGAAGTCTGTTCATGATAAGACCTTAATCATTTATGATGCGTGGCTATGACAATGAGTAGTAAACACACCACAGATGGTGAATGAACATACTTCGGTCTAAACAAATATGTGACCCTGGACCACAAAACCAGTCTTAAGTCGCTGGGGTATATTTGTAGCAATAGCCAAAAATACATTGCATGGGTCAAAATTTTTGATTTTTCTTTTATGCCAAAAATCATTAGGAAATTAAGTAAAGATCATGTTCCATGATGATTCTTTGTAAAATTCCTACTGTAAATATATCAAAATGTAATTTTTGATTAGTAATATGCATTGTTAAGAACCTAATTTGGACAACTTTAAAGGTGATTTTCTCAGTATTTTGATTTTTTTGCACCCTCAGATTCCTGATTTTCAAATAGATGTATCTCGGCCAAATATTGTCCTATCCTAACAAACCATACATCAATAGAAAGCTTATTTATTGAGGATTCATATGATGTATACATCTCAGTTTTGTAAAATTTAACCTTATGACTGGTTTTGTGGTCCAGGGTCACATATAGGCTACGTCCAAAACATCAAATGCTGATCCAGTACGTTTAAACCAAAAGTACCAAGGAATATTACTGAGAATAGAAAGCATTATTTTTTTACATCAAAACACACCAGACACATTCGTTTCAAGTGCTTTCACTTTAGATATGACGGAACATTTTGTATAACGTTAATATATTTTGCTGTCTCATCTGATTTCATACACCATAAGCGTTTGTTTGCTTATTTATTTCGCAACCTAATATATAAATAGTTTCAGTTGTTCAGAACATCTCTTCAGCTGTTAAATGACTCCAGAGTTGATTTTGTGTTTGTGAAGATCCATATTACTCATAGGACTTGCATAGTCATTCTTTACAGATGATACCAAGACCATATGTCTACTTTTATTTTAAAAAAGGAATCTTATCCCTGCTGAAAAAAACAGCATATGCTGGTTAGGTAGGTTTTGGTGCTGGGATGCTGGTTTTAGCTGGTTTATGCTGGTCCTTTGCTGGTTTATGCTGGTCATGTTGCTGGTCAAGGACCAGCATAAACCAGCAAAGGACCAGCATAAACCAGCAAATGGCCAGCATAAACCAGCTAAAACCAGCATCCCAGCACCAAAACCTACCTAACCAGCATATGCTGTTTTTTCCAGCAGGGAACAAGTCGTATCTGACTAAAAATGACTAAAATGTTTTAAAAATGGATTATGGCACAGAAGTTATGTAAATAATATACATTACCTAATAATATAGAACTATCGAATACGTGAGGCAAAGATAGGCTAATAATCAGGCAGGCTATGCCACAAAACACATCCAGCTAGTTAACATGTCAATTAGTTACATTACACTATCATTAATTCGTATTATTGGCAACACTAACATTACACAAAGTCGTTTATGAAAGTTTATGAAACGAATTAGAAGAATAAACACCCACCTGTGTAAAGTGTTCGCAGCCTCAAAAAGAATCAGCTGCGGTTTTTCTCAGATTATTTTCGTCCACAGCTAAACATGTAAAACGTATCAGAGCTGAGTTTTAGAAGTTCACTCGCAGTTCGCTCTTAGTACACGAGAGTAAAGTGTGTGAACTTGTAGTGGGAGGATCTCAGTGGGAGCGTGAGTGGGAGAAGTTATGAGCGTCATAGGAAAGGGAATCAAAAACAACAAGTTTATTCGTACGAAAATCTCGACTATTTTAGGATAATGTCGATATTTTCATGCGTACAGTAAATTCATTACAAGACGAGAGCTCAGTAAGTAGGAAGAATGTGATTTATACAGGTCTTGTCAGCGTTGACTGGAGATATCAGTATGGATTTAACGTTAGATTAACTCTTATAAGTGATGAGAATAGGCAACTACAGTCATATTACTAGATGGAAGCATTATCGTATCAGACAAAATATGCAAAAAACAAACAGTCAAGGGAGGGGGACTTTATACAATGACTGTTCAGTGGAAAGCAACGAGCCCTTTCTGTGGAATTCCTTCCCGGGTCTGCGTTGGCAACTTTTTTCAACGGAAAGGGTTCTAATTTGAAAAAAATAAAATCTTCAAGAAATACCAAACAACTTGAGAAATGCGTCAAGGAAATTGAGGTTTATTTTATCACGTAGGCATCCCTTTCATTAGATTCTCAAGGCCCATAGCTAATGCCCCCAAAACACATTAAATTATACATTTTAAAGAAACATTATAAGTATGTACAACAGTTTTAGACGTTTTTCCCTTCAGGAAAAATATAAATAACACTTCTTGCAACAGTCTCTGCAATTTCATTATTAAATGGTGCTTACATTTCATACAGTGCCCTGCAAAATCATGAGTGCACTTTAAGAAGAAGAAGAAGGAAAAAAAAAAATCACTGAAAGGTGCAGTTAGTTTTAGTTCGATGAACATATGTACATTTCAAATATACGCATTTCCTTTACACTCTTAGCAATAATGGTGATGGAGAAAACAACCCCTTTAAAATACTTGGAACTTGTTCCACAACTCTGCAATAATTGCCGCTTGTTATCATTTCTAAAACTTCATAAAAACACCAGTACATTTTTTATTAAATCCAAAATTCTTTTAAAAACAACTTGACAATGGCTTCCGGTTATGAGTTGCACACAACCCCTAGTGAAAAAAAAATGAAGCAAGAAAATGATAAAACATGATTTAACACTCTGGCATTCTGGGATATTTTCACAACACAACACTCTGAAGCTGAAATAATTTTTAAACGCTTCAGAAAATATTAGAGGTGGATTCCAGATTTATTTTGTTTAGAAAATGTCCAGCTAGTATATTATGCAATAAAAAAGGACCATATTTCTTTCTTTTTTTCTATTCATTATACTGCAGATAGGGGTTAGAATGCACATGCACTTAAAAGTTTCCCCAGAAACCTAAAAGGAAATACTGTAACAACAATTAGTATTATTGCTGGCCATATTAGACTCAGTTTTTAGATTAGAATAATAATGGAAGTTGAAACCTGATGCTTAATTTAAAAGCCAAGGCAGGCAAAGGCAGATTTATTAGTTTCTATAATAAATAAAAAAAAAATTAAAAAGAAAAAAGGGCAAAATTCATTAATTCTTAAAGTTAGGGTTAAAGCTAATACAAATAAGGCAAAAAATAAAGCTGCCTAAATCTTCAATAACAAGTCATTTGTGCATACAGAATTATCAGGCACATTGCATAGAAATAATTCATCAAATCTCAAACTTATACTTACAAAGTGGGGGTGTAACTATTAGTATTTTTTCCTTTTTATGCAATGTTAACTAGATTTATCCTAACCCTGAAGACATTTTATTAATCTCTTATTAAACCAAAATGGGTATGCGCAATACTAAGAATTGCTGTTATAAATATTGACAATGATTAAGCATAGTAGTTTATGGATGCCAGGCAGTTAAATTTGAGCAGAACATGTCAAAAGTTTACATACACCTTGCAGAATCTGCAAAATGTTAATTATTTTACCAAAATAAGAGGGATCATACAAAATGCATGTTATTAAGAGACGTTTATATATAGTCCAAAAGAGAATAGTTGAATTTATAAAAATGACCCCCTTCAAAAGTTTACATACACTTGATTCTTAAAACTGTTGCTACCTGAATGATTCACAGCTGTGTGTGTTTTTTTTAGTGGTATTCTTTTGTTTTCCAGCAATTTTGTGTATTTAAACCCTTTCCAACAATGATTTTGATCATATGCAACTATTACAGTGAGTTTAAACACTCACTGATGCTTCAAAAAGAAAAACAATGCATTAAGAGCCAGGGGTGTAAACTTTTGAACAGAATGAGGATGTGTATTTTTCTCATTTTGCCTAAATATCTTTTTCTTTTTTTTTTTTCATTTAGTACTTACATTTGAAAGCTACAAAATATACTAACATGTTTCCCAGAGGACAAAATAAGTTGAATTTACCCTGATCTTCAAATTCCAAAAGTCTTCAACCCCCGGCTCTGATGCATCAGGGAATGTTTGAAACCTTCTGTAATAGTTGCATATGAGTCCCTCAGCCTCAATGTGAAAAGATGGATCTCAAAATCATACAGTCATTGTTAGAAAGAAAAAAAAAAAATTCTGAAAAAAAGCAAGCAGCTTAACTGTTCAGGACAACCATCTCATGTCCAACTTTCACGAAACAACAACTAAAAAATTCAGGCAACAACAGTATTAAGAAACAACTGTATGTAAACTTTTGAACAGGGTCATTTTTATAAAATCAACTATTATTTTCTCTCGTGGAATATGTAAACATCTTTTATGTAAATATTCTGGTCCGTACTAAATAAAAAATAGCACGCATTTTGTATGATCTCTCTTATTTTGATAAAATGATTAAACAATTTGCAGATTCTGCAAGGTCAGAAAGCTCTCGGATTTCATTAAAATATCTTAATTTGTGTTCTAAAGATCAACAAAGGTCTTACGGGTTTGAAACGACATGAGAATGAGTAATTAATGACAGAATTTCATTAATTTTTGTGATGAACTCTTTAAGGATCAGTCTCAATCATGTCTTGTCAGTTTAACCTTAACTTCTGAGTCTGACCCAATATGTTCTTGTCAGTTTTTTGCACATCCAGGTTAAGAAAGGCATTATTAGCAATCCGAAAGAGAGAATAAAGTAAAGTACAAAGGTGTTTCTCATACACAAATATTGTTAAACATGTTTGGCGAGTTTTGTTTTTTATTAATGCTTCAATAATTAATGGTTTTCTCAATGGGTTCACTAAAATTACCTAAATGACTAAAAACAGAAAAGAGCTTAAAACTGCAAAACAGCAGTGATGAAATGCACTTTAACTTCCTCTTTTGAAGCCCACTGTCTACACGTACACCAAACATAAATAACACACAGCCAGTTTTATCCTGACTAATGGGCTAAAATAAAGTGAAAGGGACAGAGGAGCTGCTTGGACCAAACAATAAATAAGTGAATAAATAAATAAATATCTTACTGATGCTTTTTTTGGATGACGTTTCACATGTCAGTTAACAAAGTTACACAATAATACAATACAGTCACTATTGCATGATTGTGTAACAACATCATCGAATACACGTACATACATTTACTCAGGGATCGCTATGTGCTACGTCAAGATAAAAATCAATTCGATTAAGCAGAAAAGATTTATGACTCAGGTACAAAAAGAAACTAAAAACTGGCAGTTGCTAATTATTATTATTACTTAATGATGATTGTCTTACAAAGCAAATCACACCTGGACTAAGAGTGTTTGCTCAGCCTGGTTGCGAAAGCCATTTCATGCTTAAACAGAGTCATCCAAAAAAAAAAAAACAGCTGGAATGTTGTAGTGTTGAGGGATCTGCTCAGGAAAAAAAATGCTTTTGTTACGTGCAATCATACGCCAAGGCCCTTACAAAAGGACAAAATTGACTGAACGGAACTGACAGAAGTTTAACTCCCTTGAATGATTTTGCTCACTTGTATTTGAAATACAATTTGCATTGACTCACTGTTCAAATATTTGGATGTTTCACTTTCCGTTCAATGCGTTACAGTTGACATTTGACATTTACAAGCATTTGGTTGCAACATCCACCGTAGATGTCTACAGAGCGTCTGTGTAGAGTATATTTGTTCAGGTAAAAAGAGTTTGTTCTCTTAACGTACCGCTTCTCCTTCTTCCAGGTGACTTTCTCAATCCTCCCACGTCTGTTCCATAGATCTAGTCTCTTATTCTCTTATTGCGTTCATCTTAGGCCAAGAAAAAGATGAACAACTTCAGCAAGGAAGAGAATAGTCAGGAAAACACCTAGAGGATCACGACTCCGATGGAAGATCTACTGTGGTAGATTTCTTGGGCATTGACAGAATGCTCTCAGCCTCCTCATACATCTACAAATAAAAAAATATTATGACATGTATGCTTAGTAATGAAATGAAAGTGTTAAAAACAATCATTATTGTGCAATTCTGTTCATTTATACAAGTGGCATAGAAATTTAAACTCTTAAACCAGAATAAACATCAATATCACCAATGAAAAAGTATTTTTACACAGAAAATCTGGGTTTTGGAACCTTTTCCCCTTACTTGTGCAAATCACAAAACACAGTTTAGTTGTAGAAAAACTAGGGTTGCACAAAATGTTCGGCAACCGTAATTATTCAGCCGAAAGTAGCAAAGAAAAAACATATTTCTAAAATTTCGCAAGCGAAAAGGCTGAATAAATTACACCGAACAATGACGTGACGCGATCAAATAGAAGCGCGCACAAATGCAGCAAACATGTCAGCAGTGTAGAAGCATTTAAAACACCCTGAGAAAGACGCAAAAATCATTACAAGCACCGACAGCACGAGACTGTTTAGTATCACATCGCCTGTCTTCCATGAGAAGAGAAAGGGGTGGTTGTTTGCTGGTTACTGTATGATAACTGAAATCCCGAAATAGCCTTAAACCATAGTAAATAAACTGCAGATTTATGTTGTCTAATAAATTCTGACAGTGCTGCACAAGCTTGTTAGCAAGGGTTCAAAGTCCAAAGCGTGAGGGAAATCTGCGCTGAAACAACGTAATGAGAATCATTCATAAATCGGCTGCTGTCAGCAAAAAGTAGTACTGAGGTCTTCTTGCGGGTTTCCGCCAAAATAAGAGTCTACATTCATAAATGTTAGTATTGTAATTTTACTGTTCTGTAAAATAAAATAAAATAAAAAAAGACAAAAATAATGATAACAATCATTACAACAGCTCTATTAATACATTTATTATTATTCTCCTTTGCTCAGCAAGGCTGCATTTATTTGTTCATTAAAAACACGTGCCTGATTTAAGAAGGGGGTCTTAAAAATGGCCAAAGAATATTATTTAACTTATTAATTTTAAGTTAAATTGTGCTTTGTTGGTAGGCTATAATGTCTACTAGAGTGTTAAATTGTTGTTTTGTAATTTATTTTTTTCTTTGAAAAGCAAGACAAAACTGTAAAAAGCAAATATTGGCTATTTATTTTATGCAATGGTTAGAAAAACTGGCAAAACACATGGCGGAAAAACACAAAAAAAACATGTTTGGTAATCGGCCTTCGGCTCAGTGCGGAATTTTGTTCGACTTTGGCCAAGAATTTTCATTTCAGTGCATCCCTGAGAAAAACAGTTCTGTTTGGACTGTTTGGCTAATGTGAGAAAAGTTTCATATTACCGGAATGAACTGAACATCTTGAAAGAGCTCCTGAATGAAGCGTCGTGAAGCCAGTCTGAACATGCAGTGAGCCAACAGGTATGAAACTTCGGAATACAGGCAGATGTCATCAAATGCATAAGGAAACTTTTCCTTGATTCTGCAAGGCAACAAGTTACAATAAAAGAAAACTGAAAGACAAAACCTCTCTCTACTAAGCTTCATTTCCCCAGAAAGATTTCACTTTATACTGCCTCCAAAAAATCTAATTAAATTAATTTTCAGCTTACAGTTACAGCAATATTTAGTGAAACCTTAGTTGAGAAATTATTACTGAGATATTTCACCCAAAAATGAAAATTCTGTCATTAATTACTCACTCTCATATCGTTCCAAATCTTTAAGACCTTTGTTCATCTTCGGAACACAAATAAAGATATTTTTGATGAAGTCCAAGAGTTGTGTTGCATTAACAGCAAAGCAACTGACACATTCAAGGACCAGAAAGGTAGTAAGGACATTTTTAATATAGTCCATGTGACATCAGTGGTTCAACCTTGATGTTATGAAACTACTGTTTTTTCTTCCCTGTCAGTTCCGAAGCTGAACGAAGGTCTTACAGGTTTGGAACAACATGAGGGTGAGTAATTAATGACAGATTTGTCATTTTTGGGTAAACTATCTCTTTAAATTGAAACTGTTGTGAATGAATTATCTCTTTACGTGAGGAGTCCAGTTTCATTCCCTTTTGTTCCCACTGAGGAACTCAGGTTGATGACAAGCCGGAGCACCTCCTTCCTCAGAAGAACACGGCAGGCTGGAGCATCCTCTGGAATGTTTTTCACCCCTGGCAGAAAGACAGCATGCACAGTCAAACGATTAACAATTAACCTGCTTGAGATTTACCTGAATTTTTCAATCAGAGGAATTCCTCACCAAGAACAAGCTCTGTGCTGCGTGTGCTGCCACCAGAGCCCTGAGAGACAGCGTCACTGCAGCCAGACACTCCTGAGTACTTCGACTGAGGCATAACTTCCAGGTTGTGTAAGGACTGATTGCACCATTCTGAGAATGGAGCTTCGGGATAGTCTAAAACAGGGTTGCAAGTGCATAAGAACATGAGGAAACTCAAATTAACTTATGATGTTCTAACAGTGCCTTGCGAAAGTATTCATACTCCTTCATTTTTATTTTTTACATTTTGTTATGTTGCTGCCTTATGTTAAACTGCTTTAAATTACTTTTTTACACTCCATACACCATAATGACAAAGCAAAAACAGAATTGTCACAACAAAAAATAAAAAAGTACATTGCAGTACTTGGCTGAAGCGTCTTTACAGCCTCAAGTCTTTTTGGGTTTGATGCAACAAGCTTTGCACATCTGCATTTGGCAATAATCTGCCATTCTTCGCCTCACCTCTTCACCTCTCAAGCTCTGTCAGGTTGGATGAGGGCAGATGCGCATTTTTAGGTTTCTCCAGAAATGTTTAATTGGGTTCAAGCCTAGGCTCTGTCTGGGCCACTCAAGGACATTCACAGAGTTGTCTATAAGCCATTCTTGCTGTGTGCTTAGGGCCATTGTCCTGTTGGAATGTAAACCTTCTGCCCAGTGTGAGGTTCTGAATGCTCTGGACTGGGTTTTCATTAAGGCTATCTCAAAATGTTGTTGCATTGAGCTTTATTTTTTACTCTGATGAGTCCCTCAGTTCCTCCCACTGAAAAACAACCTCAGAGCATGAGGCTGCTCCAAGCACACTTTACTTCTGGAATGGTACTCTGTAGGTGATAAACAGTACCTGCTTTCCTTCAAACATGATGCTTGGAATTAAGGTTCATCAGACCACAGAATCTTGTTTCTCACAGTCTGAGGGTCCTTTAGGTGCTTCTTTGCATATGATTCCAAATTCCTAGTGTGTTTTCATGTCTTCACTGAGGAGAAGATTTTTCACCTCAGGGCTTGGTTTTGAAGAAGTATTTTATTCATCAAAATATGTATTTATCAAGTATAATCAATATGACTTTAACCATTTAAGTATCAAGTCATTCTACCATTTTAATCATGTATTGCCTGGGTGTAAAGAAGCCTACAAAAGCATTGCATAAAACCCGGGAAAGTGCAGACATGCACTGTATGCTGAAGCTGCACATCCTGTTTTGACACTAGATAATGAATATAAAGGAAAGAAAAGGAAAGGACGTGTGGCCAAGTATGGTAACCCATACTCGGAATTTGTGCTCAGCATTTAATTAGGAAATGTATTGAACATGCCTTGAGGAAAAACTGTATAAAATAGGGTGCAAACACGGATTCGGGAGTTTGCTCTGCAGAGTTCTCTCGGCCCTGTTGTCTCTGACAACAAAGTCTAGCTTTTGGCATCCAAACCCAAGACCCAAGAATGTTTCTTCAAATGGGAAAGAGGGAAAGCACTACAGTTTTTGTTCTGATATGCATTTCCAGCTGTTAGTTAGACCTTTTATTTCAAAATCATACCCATTCAATTAAATTTGCCAAATGTTAACTTCACTCGAAGCATAGGTACATCTACAAGCAATATGAATGCTCCTGAGCTAAATATCAACTGTCTCAGATAAGGGTATGAATACTTATGCTATGGAATCATTCAAGTTTTTTATTTGTAATAAATTTGCAAAGATGTTAAAAACTTGCTTTTGCAGGTTTGAGTAAAATATTGCATGCATTCTTACAGGTTTTTAGGGACATCTGGTCAAAGTGATACCCAGTATTGATTTAGATAAACTAACAGCTTACCTGTGCGGTTTTGTGTGGGAGTGTTTAAATTGCAGCCAAGCACGTATAGCCCTGCACAGTAAAGGCAGTTCTCCTCATTGTGCTCCTGTAGGCCGGTCTCTTCCGTGCCTAGCTGCTGGTGCTGGTCTAACCGGCTCACTGCAATCAGCTCTGTGATACTGAGCTGAGATCGCAGAACGGAATGCCTGGATCCGTCACTGGAACCTGAGAAAAGAAAAGCACTCAGTTACTGAAACAGTAGCGAGAACCTAATGCTATGGCAATAGTATACAAAGCTGATTAAACAACATAACCATTCCCATTTTTACCATCCGAATCTCCTGAGAAGAACTTTGCTGATCGGTCCTCAGACGGTGGACTTGTCCTCTTCTGGAAGTAAGGTATGTCTTTAATCTAGATAGCAAACAAATACAATAAAGTCAAGTTTAATATTTCAAATTTAGAAGGTATTTTTGTAATGTCCGTTTACACTTGGTACTGACATGCTTTTTGGTTGAACCACTGATGTCACATGGACTATTTAAACAATGTCCTTAATACCTTTCTTGGCCTTGAACATGGTAGTTGCATTGCTGTCTATTCAAGGTCAGAAAGCTCTCGGATTTCATCAAATATCTTAAGTTGTGTTCCAAAGATGAACAAAGGTCTTACGGGTTTGACATGAGTGTGAGTAATTAATAACAGAAATATCATTTTTGGGTGAACTATTCTGAACTGGGATCAGATCACCAGAGATGGATGTTAGGACCAGGTATAAACAGGATAATTGAGTAGTTAGTAACCTGGAACATGCTGTTGATGTTCATTGGCAGTGCAAGGCCAATGTAGTCATCAGAGTTGCCATATGTGGCGCAGGACACCATAGAACGCACTGAGGAGGAACGCTGCAGGGAGGTTTGGCTGATTGGGCTCAGAAGATCCTCCTTATCCAGAGATGCAAAACTCAAAGCTTTGAGGAACCTGTATTCATAGAGAAAGGGAAAAAAAATCAGAGAGAAGAATTTGGAAGGAGGACAACATTGGGAAGGAGAGAAAATGGGAGGTTTGGATATTTTGAAAACTACTTGTGCTGATATTGGATTACTGTTTTGCTAGCAGATGATTGGTGGGTTTGTCAATGTGGGAACAGGCTGGTGAAGCTTTTTCACATTTCAGAATGAGCAGCTTTGTCATTAGCTGCATCATGCAAGTACTGTAGGTCAAAAACCTCTACATGCTTACTGGATCAAATGCGGGAATCAGTTGGTTCACATCAGCAAACTACTTGAAGGAATTCTGTGACGATGGAGACGGGGCGCAGGTTAGAAAGTCTTATTTAGAACTACATACAATCAATGAGGAATGAGGAGAGTTTACTTTGTCCTACTGTGGGGAGGTCATTTGAAGGGCTGAGGAGTCATGGTTGTAGAGAATCAGGTTAAGGTATGGGCTGTGGGAGCGCTAATGAGAAATGAAAAAGGGGGGGTTCGAAGTACGACGAAATAGAAGCCAAGGAGGCCAGGGTTTTTGAATTGTAAAAATGTACTGAAGTGGATGTTCGAATTGAAAGAGGGGATTGTAAGCCCTAGGGACGGTCCACGCACCGTGGCAGCAAAGATCTGCGATGGGGCCTGCTCGAACCTTGGCCCAGACATCTGAAGCGCTTTTTAGTATACCTGAGAGGGACCATCAGAAACAGACCACATTATTTCCAAAGGGAGCAGTGCTTCCCAAATGGCTTTTGGGGTAACACTAATGGGGAACTCTAGTGCTCATTTCTTGTCTGATTAACATTGATATTTCTAGAATTTATGGTTTTATGATCTTTTCAGGCTGACACACATCACAAAAAGGAACAATACCAAAGGAAGTCTAAAGAAGAATGACTTCCTCTATATTGTCTTAACTCCTAATGACTCCTCTGAGAAATTTTTATTGAGTCAAGACATCTTGAAACCTTCGGAGCCAAACAATAATGGTGGTGGGGCCCTATGATTTCCACGATGTGGAAAACACAGATGGAGTCATGGAATCAAGTCATAAAAATGGAATTTACTGTATAATGCGGAATGTCACGGTATTAGCTAAGTTTTATGTCTGTGAATGTTAAGCCGCAAAAATACTAACTAAATATGAATCCTATTTGTTCTGCATGTCACTGTGTGAATGAATGGCCGCTGTTTCGATGCGGAAAACGCAGACGGAATCAAGTCATAAAAACGGAATTTACTGTATAACACTGAATGTCATGGATTTTGCTGAATTTTGGATAAATAAATGATGTCTGTGAATATTAATCACAATGTTCTGCATGTTTAGTTTGGTTTGCTACACAAATACTGAAACGTGTGTGATGCTCGCTGTGTTTTCAGCTTCTGTCGCCTCAATATATGAGTACATAAACACATAAGTATAATCTCTAGAACTGTTCCAAGAGTCTGTACCATTTCTTGTGAGAAACACTATCGTCATAAGATATACAAACAGAAACTTAAAGGTCTTCACAGCAACTGTCAAAATAAAAGTTCAGTTTAACTTGAATAAATTTTGACAGAATTATATTACTTAATGATGGTGCTACTACTACTACTAATAAAATTATTATTAAAACATTATTTTTAAGGAATATTTGCCGAAAAAAAATTATTTGAAAAATGTATTTCTAACAAAATAAATAAATAAATAAATAAAATCAATTAATTATATAGTTTTTATATATTATTAAAAATCTAACTAAACCAATATGTATTTCAAAAAATGAATGGAAAACAGAATTTAGAAAAAATAAAACTGAGAACTGAGAAAACTGAGAACTGAAAATTAAAACGTATTTCAGGGCCTTAACTATTTTTGTTAAACCTTTAAAAAAAACTGCTGTTAAATTGTGTACGTTTCATGATTTCAATTAATTAGACATGCTTTTTGATTCATTTTTCTTAATTTAACCATTAAAACAGAGTCTAGAAAAATTAAAACAGAAAAAACGGAATTCAGAAAAATTCAAATGGAAAAAAAATAAAATTGAATTTGGAAAAAATAAAACAGATTTCATAGGGCCCTACTGTGGATGCATTCTGTGAATGGTGTGTGATATAACTGGTGTAAAGTGTACAATGTTGCTATGAAAGAAAGTAAAAAAAGGGTGGCGTAATGACAGAAAAAGGAAAGAGTTTTGCACCATCTGCTGGTCCATCTGCTTTACCTGCGTGGTGTGAGTCTGGAGTCCAGGCTGCCAGTTTTCATAGTGATGGCATCAGTGAAGAGCACGTCTTTAGCAGGCGAGGCGAGTGCCTCGCTATGGGAAAGGGAAGGATGAATGCGTTGCTGCTGCAGTCGTTTGAGGGTAGCGTATCCCAATGCGTCCCGAGGGCTGGTATACATGAAGCTACAGTCCGTCAGGCTTGAAATGGTCGTGACAGAGGGCGATTTAAGGGACTGAGCCCTGCGTGGCAAAGTATGAGAGGAACCTGGTGGCATCAGCAGTACGGAGTTAGATTTGGACAGGGGCAGGTGGTTGGACTGGGGCGTGAGAGAATTAAGTGTTTTGACAGTTTGAGTGCTAATAACCGTATTGAGACTAACACAGTCTGTGTCGATGGTGGAAGAATCCACACCTCCCACCGTCTCTCGGGATGGGCTGGAGCTCATAGAGCTGATGCCACTGGTGGTTGTGTCTGTGTTAAAACTCTGGCTGCGACTTTTAAACTGAGCCCCGGACCCAGAGGTTGAGCCATCACCGGCTAGTCTTTCCCGACTGGTCTGCTCTCGTTGGGTGTCTCCAACCCCTGAGCTCCGTTCGGCAGCTTTGTTCTCTCCAATACTAGATGTGCTGCCTTGAGTTTCGGAAGTCTTGCTGCCTACAAAAGAGGTATCTAGACTAACGCTTGGGCTTTTCGGCAGATGTCCGTCAGTAAATACTGGACTGAAGACATCTCCCTGAACTGGAGAGAATATAGAGGGCTCTGTAACTGTGCGTATCCGCCTTAGGCCTCCTAACGTAGGCTCACCATGGAGTTTACTGCTGCTACCAGTGCCTTTGGGATCACTAGTACTGCGGAGTTTCTTTCCAGAGAGAGAAATGAGGAAGCGGTTTCGGACAAGTCGACTGGAGGCCAATATGGTGAAGGGACTGCGGTCCTTTAGGAGTTTAGGTCTGAAGTACAGTGGCTGGTCCTCTGAAAGCTCAGGGCTTTCTAACTTGTCATCATCCATGATGTACATGCCTGAAAAGGAATGCATTTTAGGCAATTTTATTTATAGATTTACCACAAGATGAAATGTACATAGTATCTGCATTAGTACAGTGTGTGGTTTGTTTTAAAAGGGTCATGAACTGAGAACCCTAAATTCCCAAGAGGTCATTGTACTATAAAAACATCCTTTAAGTTTCTAAAAACAGCTTATATTAAAGCCAGTCCAGAAGATAAAACAATAGTTGAATTTATAAAAATGACTCTTTTCAAAAGTTTACGTACACTTGATTCTTAATACTATGTTATCTAAATGATCCACAGTGTTTTTTTGTTTAGTGTTTAGTTGTTCATGAGTCTTTTGTTTGCCCGCTGTTGTTCAGAAAAATCCTTCAGGTCCCACAAAGTCTTTGGCTTTTAGCATTTTTGTGTATTTGAGCCCTTTCCAACAATGACTATATGATTTAGAGATCCATCTTTTCACACTGAGGGACTCATATGCAACTATTACAGAAGGTTCAAATGCTCACTAATGTTCCAGAAGAAGCACTTAAAGCTGGGGGGTGTTAACTTTTGAACAGAATAAAGATATGTACATTTTTCTTATTTTGCCTAAATATACTGCCATTCAGAAGCCACAAAGGATACTTGCATGTTTCCCAGAAGACAAAATAAGTTCAAGTAAACTTCAAAAGTAAACTTTTGACCTCAACTGTAAGAGAGGCGAAGGTCTATGCAAAAACCAAACAAATAAGATTGTTCTGAATACAACAACGCACTGTGCAGTGCATAGTAGTGGAAAAACTGGTCTTTGCATTGCCTCCCTTCTGATTCCAGTGCTAGTAAAGAGTGGATGAACTTTATTTTTATTAAAGTTCCAGGCCGCATCAGTGAGAACTTGGACCTTTGTTTACTTAATTTTACCACTGATTCGTTTACAATCAAGGCACAGTTCGACGTGGGATTTTCAGAAAGACTGAAACTAAAAGAAGATGTTGTGCCAGCTATGAATCCAACAGTAATGCCGCACACTAAAACTTGTGAGTAACTGTTTTTATTATGTGGTCACTATTAGTCTATTACAGATCGTTTGATATGTATTAATTATTCATACGTTTTCAGAGAAGTTCATAGTTTACTCACCACTTTGTCAAAGATGGTCTTTCTTTCTACAGTTGTAAAGAAATTTTGTTTCTTTTTTAGGAAAATATTTCAGGATTCCTCTCCATACAGTGGACTTCAGTGGTGCCAGTGAGTTTGAACTTACAAAATGTCATTAAAATGCAGCTTCAAAGAGCTCTAAACTATCCCAGCAGAGGAAGAAGAGTCTTATTTAGCGAAACAATTGGTTATTTTCTAAAAAAAAAAAAAAAAAAAAAAAAGACAATTTATATACTTTTTAACCTCAAATGCTCATCTTGTCTAGCTCTGCGTGAACTTCTGGTCTAAGACAATTCGCCACGTCTATTCGAACAGAGCGTTCTGATGAGTTGAGATAAAAACAGGACAGAAAATAGCCTGTTAGTTCTAAATTATAATTTTTGTTGACATAATAATCTTGATAACAATATAATGGGAACTCAGAGAACAGTACAAAATAATAAAAAAAGGCAGTTCATGACCTTTTTAAAGTCTGTGCCAAGAACAACTCAACCTTTTCCCCTTTCCCAGATTCTAACACCAGTCAGGATTACTGACTGCTTAGTCATCTAAAACCAGTCAGTGGGTTGATGATGACACATTACTTTAAGTCATGTCTAAAGCACAACTCTGTATAAATGTAAACCCAACTATTGCATTAACCAAGAAAGATACCCTTTATAGCTAAATTTGGCTCGTCAAGAAGTGCAATTGAAAACAAAGTTCTAATTTGTTGACACTTATAAGTCTGGAAATGGCTTTAAACATAACTATTTGAAGTGAATCACTTCAACATTCAAAGGACCATTTCTAAATAGATAACATTTCACATCACTCACATTCAGTCTAGGCCAGATAAATTCTGACTAAAAGAGTCTACAAGAGTCTCGTCTTATTCGATATCAAATGCATGTGAAAGAAATTACACAACGCAGTTACACAACCCTAATACAAAAACAGGAAGGAAAAAGCATCTCTAAATTTCGTAGAAACAAAGATCGCAAAGCATTTGTGCTATATGCCATACTGTTTTAATACATTAAAGGATCAGTTCACTTCCAAAATAAACTATTTCTGATAATTTACTCATCCCCATGTCACCCAAGATGTTCATGTCTTTCTTTCTTCAGTCAAAAAGAAAGGTTTTTGAGGGAAACATTCCAGGATTTTTCTCCATTATAATGGACTTCAATGGTGACCAATAAGTTGAAGGTCCAAATTGCCATTTCAAAGCAGCTTCAAAAAGCTCTACATGATCCCAGACAAGGAAAAGGGTCTTATCTAGCAAAACGATTGATAATTTTCTAAAAAGTATAAAAATGTATATATTTTTAACCACAAATGTTCATCTTGCACTGGCTCTGCGAAGCACGACTTAACGCCTTAAGTAATCACATTGGAAACGTCACATGCAGTTAGTTCTTCGTCTGTGTTCCTTCTCAAAAAGGAAGGGTAGGGTGAAAAACTCTCCTTATTTTCCTAACTTATTTTCTCCTCCAACTTCAAAATCGTCCGACATTGTTTTACCTTTTTTTGTAAAGAGCGTTTGACTTTCTATGGACATTCACTTTGACTACGTAATGCATGAGGTTGAGCTAGTGCCAGATGATCATTTGTGATTAAAGTATATCATTATGTAATTTTTTTGGGAAGTTAAGACCCTTATTCCTTGGCTGGGATCGTGTAGAGGCCTTTGAAGCTGCATTGAAACTGCAATTTGGACTTTCAAACCATTGGCTTCCATTGATGTTCACTATATGGAGACAAAAACAAAACAATTTCCTGAAAAAAAAAAACTGAAAAAAGAAAGACATGAAAATCTTGGATGACACAGGGATGAGTAAAAATGAAACTAATCCTTTAAATAAATAATCTTAATATACAGTAGTTGAAATAAAGACTGAATATTTAAAAATGAAACACCTTCACAGCATTAAAAGCCCATCTTCTAAGATAATAATATAAGCAAATAGGAAGCCCATCTGAAAATTGGTAAGACCTCCACCCTAAACCACAGTGTTATATTAAGGGCCATTAGTCATGAATGAGTGGATGGGAGCGGCACTCACTAGGTTGAGTGGAGTCACTCTCGCTGTTGTGTCGGGAGCTGGTGGATTCAGAGTTCAGGCTGAGGGTGCTGGGCACTGAGGACAGGTGGATGAGGGGTTGCTGTTGTTGTCGCTGCTGCTGCTGCTGGTTCTGGTTCTGCTCCACCTCATCTGGCACCACAGGCCAAAGCTGTCTGCGATTGTGCTTAACTGCATCCCAACCATGCAGTTTGAGAAGCTCACAACCCTGCTTAGTTTTAGAAATGAGTCCCAGAACATAAAGACATGTCCTGAGAGTGGGGGAAGGAAAGGAAAAAAATTGATTAAGCCAACACAAAGACTAGAATGTGTAAAAACGAAAGAATGCAAGATTGCCAAATAGTCAGGGAGGAGGTATGACACAATTCAGAGTGATGCAAACCCAGAAAAAAATGTTTTCTGAGAAAATCATTTTGAAACTGCGGAAGTGTCAGGAGAGGGGTTCACCGTTAACTTTCCATTTACCTCATGTCTAGTCACCCAGTTGGGTAAGCTGTGCAATATCTCTGCGCAATGGTGACCAGTCTTATTTTTGTTATTTTACAACTGGAACCATGCATTTTCTTAAAAAGAAAAAAGAAGCATTGGCTATTTTCATATGGCCCTATGAAAATCTGTTTTATTTTTTTTTTCCAAATTCCAATTTTCCGGATTCCTTTTTTTTTTTTTCAGTTTTAATTTTTCTAGACTGTTTTAATGGTTAATTTAAAAAATACTAAACAAAACATTACTAAATAATTGAAAATCATAAAATTTACACAATTTAACAACAATTTATTAAAAGTTTAACAAAAATTTAATTAAGGCCCTATGAAATAAGTTTCATTTTATTCATTTTTTCTCAAATTCAGTTTCTGGATTTTATTTTAATGGTTTTATTACATTTCACCTAACATTTTAGAAAACTTGTAATACAATTTTTTACTCAATTTACTCAATTTTGTAATCAATGGATGGATGGATGGATAATTGGGTAAGGTAAAAACTATTAGTTAATTTTTTACCCTATTCACCTGCAGTGTTTCGCCTTAAGTAATATTTTATGAAATCGGTTTTATTTTTTCCCAAATTCTGTTTTATTTCTTCCAAATTCCTTTTTAAGTTTTCTGGAATCCTTTTTTATTTTTTATTTTTTTTTTCAGTTTTAATTTTTCTAGACAGTTATAATGTTTAATTAAAAAAATACCAAACAAAACATTTCTAAACAATTGAAAATCATGAAAATTTAACAACAACTTATTAAAAGTTTAACAAAAATTTAATTAAGGCCCTATGAAATAAGTTTCATTTTATTCAAATTCAGTTTCTGGATTCTATTTTAATGGTTTCATTAAAATCAAAAGCATATCTAATTAGTTTATAAGAATTTTAATTATTAAAAAAAAAAATATTTATTCTTTTTTCCCCAGAAATACTGGGTTTTTACATTTTTCTGGTAAATAAATTCTGGTAAATATTTTATTCCTTACAAAATTATGTTTTAGGAATAATTTCATTGGCAGTAGTACTATCAATACATTGAGTAATATTTTCTGTCACAATTTATTCAAGTTAAATCAAACTTTTATTTTGACAGGTTGCTAAAAAGACCTTAAAGTTCCTGTTTGTATATAATATGATGATAGTTTCTCTCAAAAGAAACTGTAAAAGTGACTCTCGTCGCATTTTGATCTATGTGAACTGACCTACTTTTGATTTATTTATCCAAATTTTTGCAAATTCCGTGACGTTTTGCATTATACAATAAATTCCATTTTCATGACTGGATTCTTCGATTCCATCTGCGTTTTCTGCTTTGTGGAAATCATAGGGCCCTACATTATAATTTCAGATATCTTTTCTTTACTGTTATTTTTCTGAGCAATTAGTTACAGTAAACAAAATGAATTTCTTTTAAGGTATTTTGAGCTTTTTGAAAGCACCCATGTCAGAACTAACCCACTACCCACCTGAATCCTAATTTGTGCATTTGATTTAAATGGCATATCTAAATTTTGCCATTATATGCAGCCAAGTTGAACCTGTAATCAAGAGCACATACCCCCTAATAGACAGAACCTCACAGTCATGGGCAAGAGCGACGATATCTGGAATTACATTCTCTTCCTGTAGCAAGTTCAGTCCCCAGTTAGATGTGCCAATGTTTCCCTTGAAGCAAGCAGAGTAATGAGTTTATACTTTCAATAATATTACTAATGCTACAGATAATTATTACCACAAAGGCAGCAGAGAAAGACTACATGTCTCACAAGACAAATTCTAAAATTAGGAAGTGGTTGACACAGGAAGTGTCCTCATAAACCATGCTCATATTGTAATACCTATGCCATTATATACATTTGTGTCCTCATAAACCATGAACCCACAAACATGCAGCAGCTCACCAGGGCCCAAAGAGCAGCTTTAAGCTGTTTAATGCCATCCCATTTGTCCAACACTGGGCAGCGCACCGTGTAGCTCAGGTCTGAAACTACATTCTACAAAAAAAAAATAAAATAAATAAAGGCATTATATGAAGAAATGCAGAAATGCATCACCATCAGGATCTGCCATTAATGCCTGGACCACAAAACCAGTCTTAAGTAGCACAGGTATATTTGTAGCAATAGCCAAAAATACATTGTATGGGTCAAAATTATAGATTTTTCTCTTATATTAAGTAAAGATCATGTTCCATGAAGACATTTTGTAAATTTCCTACCATAAATATATAAAAACTTAATTTTTGATAAGTAATGCGCATTGCTAAGAACTTCATTTGGACAATTTTAAATGCAATTTTCTTAATATTTTGACTTTTTTGCAGCCTCAGATTCCAGATTTTCAAACAATTGTATCTCGGCCAAATATTGTCCTATCCTGACAAACCATACATCAATGGAACATTTACTTATTCAGCTTTTTTCATATATAAATCTAAAATAAAAAAAATGACCCCTATGACTGCTTTGGTGATCCAGGGTCACAAATGATTTTAAAACATACCTGAGCTTCCAGCAAATGACAGCCTGTCTTATCATGTACAAGTTGCCCATACAAATGCACAGGAAGAAAAACATTTGGTCTTTGTAACCTGTAGGAACAGATTTTAGATGCTGAAAAAGTTCTGGATGACTTTCTTCCAAATCATAATACAGGCATAATACAAAGTTTCCAAAGAAAACCTTTGGTTGCTCCGTCGCACGTAGTTATCCCCATCCACTGGTTTACGGTAAGTAGTGAGCGCTTCATTTAGCTGTTCCTCTATGAGGTCCACATACTTGAGATTGTATTCCTACAAGGAAACAAAGATAATTGGACAGAAAGGGTATGGTAAGCCCAAGTTTGCAAACTTTATACTAGTTCATGTACTACAGCCAAATGTGACCCTGGACCACAAAACCAGTCATAAGTAGCACAAGTATATTTGTAGCAATAGCCAACAATACAATTTCTTTTAAGCCAAAATTCATCCATGAAGATATTTTGTACATTTCCTACCATAAATATATCAAAACTTAATTTTTGATTTGTAATATGTCAATGGAATCAATGGAAAGCTTATTTATTCAGCTTTCAGATGTATAAATCACAATTATTTATTTTTTTTTAATTGAGCCTTATGACTGGTTTTGTGGTCCGGGGTCACAAATAATAAATACAAACATGTGCAGAACATCTTTTATTATAAAACAATTGAACACACTTTTAACAGTGCAGAATAACAATAAACATAAATTACCTTCTGCCACTTCTCTAGTTGTTTAGTGACGTATCCCCTTTCATTTAGATAGGAGAACCCCTTTGGAATGGACAAAAACCTGGAAATGGATGCCACATTATCAGATGAAAATGAGATGTTTCTTATGCAAAACAGACTCTTTTTAAATTCACTGTTAGTCAGTTAAACACAATTCATAGACAAGATGTTCATGTTCAGGTCTTTCGTTTTTCAGTCGAAAAGAAATTAAGGTTTTTGAGGAAAACATTCCAGGATTTTTCTCCATATAGTGGACTTTTAAGGTGGCCAATGGGTTGAAGGTCCTAATTGCAGTTTCAATGCAGCTTCAAAGAGCTCTACACAATCCTAGCCGAGGAATAAGGGTCTTACCTAGTGAAATAATTGGTCATTTTAAAAAAGCAAAAAACAAAAACAAATGTATATACTTTTATCTGCAATTTGGACCTTCAACCCTGTTGGCTCCCATTGAAGTCCACTATATGGAGAAAAATCCTGGAATGTTTTCCTCAAAAACCTAAACTTCTTTTTATTTGACTGAAGAAAGAAACACATGAGCATCTTGGGTGACATGGGGTGAGTAAATTATTAGGAAATCTTTATTCTGGAAGTGAACTTCTACTTTAATCTCAAATATTAACTAAACTTTTCAGGCAATTTTTTCAAAAAGTCTGCTTGTGTGATCTCAATGCTCAGTCATTGCGCTTACAATGTTACAAAATATTTCTATTTCAAACAAATGCTGTTCTTTTAAATGCTACATGTATCAAGGAATCCTGTTTTGATAATAAGAAATCGAGCACAAAATCAGCATATTAGAATGATTTCTGAAGGATCACATGACACTGAAGACGTAATGCCTGCTGAATATTTTGCCTCTGTGGAAGAAATATGTACAGTAGTGCACCTTCAAACGGAGTAGCTATATAGGGAATATCTGAACTTTACCTCAGCAGCAACATCACACCCTTGTCTCCCAGATGAGTTAGTGCTGGCTTCATCTGAATCAGAGCATGTAAATTTGCCTAAGATGACATGATCATAAAAAAAAAGCAGTCATGTAATTAGACATGTATTCACAAGCAACGATATAACTGTCAAATATTAGTACTCTGAGAAGGATTTTGCCCTAGATGCTAGTGGTTTACAGATCATCATAACAGATTCCTGGAACACAGCTACCCTGGAACAGCACAGTTAATTCACAGATGCCTCCAAAATCAACACAACTTTCTGCCAAGTTAAACTCTTCAGTGTCAATAACACCCCCCCCCCCCCCCCCCCTTTTGCCCTTATGTGTTAATTAACTTCACCTTATCTTCACAGGCCTCATCCAGTATGTCCAAAGCCTCCACTGAGACAGCCTTGTTGCGGTCGTGTAGCTGAGTCACCAGCAGTTCAATACCCCAGTTGCTAAAGAACTCCACATTAGCTCGAAGTAGCACCCGCAGATGCTTGGTGGCATACAGCCTGCAGTTCTGTGCCAAAATAACATTTGAGAATTACATTACAGATCTATTCATAGGGGAATGCTTTTACTTGTATGGCACCAAGGTAAACACACTCAAAGGGTCAAGGGCTAGTAGGTCTGTTTCTTACGTCAGTGGCAGCAGTGAGGATCTTCGAGAGGATGACTCGTGCTAAGCCATCCCGGCTGTAGTCCAGTGTGGAAACGATCAGCTTCAGAATATGGTCCTGGTTCTTCAGGGAGCACAGGTTCAGCAGGCTGTCGAAACAATGAGGAAAAAAGAATAATATTGGAAGATACTAATATATTGTGTATCTCTATATCTTCCTAGACTAACCATTGGAAGACGCTGCACTTCTCAAGCATCTTAACACCCTGCGGGTGGGCAGAGAGAGTGCCGAGGAAGAGGAAGTAGTGCTGGCTGAGAGTGGTGAGGAGGCCGTTGCTCTGTAGACTACGGTCTGGTTTCAGGCCAGAGGATGAAGACAGCCACTGGACAATGTCCTTCACTAGGTCCTCTAGATACACCTGTCCATCCTGAAAAGACAGGAAAATAGCTCAAAATTAAAAATTCTATCATCTATCATGTCATTCTGTTGAAACTCAGACGGAGAACTTGGAAGGAAGAAAGGTATATCCAACTTTTTATTCCCGTAAGAGCGGATGCAGCCATTTGTACACTTTATGGGTTTGGCTTCCGATTTTATTCGCATCCAGCCTTTTTAGTTGTACACAACGGCTCATTTTGCTGCTTGATATTGTAAACTGGTGTCTTACCATGTGACCAAGGGCCACAAAACCAGTCATAAAGGTTTTTTTTTTAATTAAGATTTATACATTAAATAAATCTAAATAGGCGTTGCATTGTTGTATGGTTTGTTAGGATAGGACAATATTTGGATAGAAGATAGAACTATTACAAAAACATGGAATCTAATGTGGCCTTTAAAGAAAATCGCCTTTAAAGTTGTCCAAATACTAATTAAAAATTAAGTTTTGATATGTTTATAGTAGAAAACATACAAAATATCTTAATGGAACATGATCTTTACTTAATATCCTAATGGTTTTTGGCATAAAAGGAATAATTTTGACCCATACAATGTATTTTTGGCTGTTGCTACAAATATACCCATGCTACTTAAGACTGGTTTTGTGGTCCAGGGTCACATATTATTTTAATGTATTATCTTAATTATGAACATACTTTTTTGTAGTGCAAACATTTTTATCATTTACTGCATTTACTGGTTGTTATTCTTCTCGTTATTTTCCTATAGCGGAAAATGAACCGGAAGTCTCACCCATAGGCTTACTTTCGAGTTGAAGAAAAATGTTTATAGGTTTGGAGCAACATGACAGTGAGTATATAATAGGCGATAAATAAAAGGCTTAGTTTTTTGACATCTTTTCTTCTCACCTCATCTGACTCCAGCAGGAACTCAATGAACTGACAGCCCACCACCGTTAATTGCCTAGCCTTGCTGTGGTCCAGCTCCAGGCTAGCGTACAGCTTGCTGCTAGGCTTGTAGAAGAACAGCAGCCTTCGCACAAACCTGAGAAAGAAAGTGTAGGATTTACAGCAATGAATGGGTGACAAAAAGTATTATGAAGATTTCTAAGAATAGGGAACCGAACTCTGCTTACTTATGCATCTGTTCCTCTTTGTTGTTCCGAAGGCTGGAATTTGGCCACTGAAACACAATTAATAAAATCAATTAGAGAAGATACCACATTGCACATTACAAAAATGTGATTGGTTTGGAATTTCATTTCAGTGTAAAAAAAGTTTTCTATGTTTTAAAATGTAATTTATTCCTGTGATCAAAGCTCAGTCAAAGTAAAGTCTTCAGTGTCATGTGATCTTTCAGAAATCATTCTAATATGTCTACCGGTATATCGCCCACCCCTAATTGACACAAGGAAGAAAATGGTGCTTCTCAAGCTATTTTTCTTTTAAAAAAAACACAATAATTGAATCCAAAATCTCATACCTTGAGTATGGTACTGATCAGAACCCAGTTCCATTCCAAATTCTGTTTATGATTGAGAATCTGACTGTCTCTGAGGTTCATCATCAGGGCGTCCTCAGTGTCCTAAATAAAAAAAACAACGAAAATGCAGATCACATCCAAGCTGAGACATCCAAGAAATGCTTTCCTCCAGTTACCAACACGTACCTTAATGACAAAAATGTCCCTCTGGGGCCTTAGGTGCTGATCCCGACAGTAATGAGCAGCCAGCGATTTGCGAATAATGAGGTCCAAGTAAAGACTATTGGGTTTGGGGCCTTGTTTCTTCTTCTCATGAAATCGCTTTAAGTAATTGACCGCAGCACTTGCCCGTCTACGAAAGACAATCGAACACAGCTCCATCAAATCACAGAAATAATAATCACATAGCTTTGACACTGGGCTATTTGTGTTGCCGGCTATGTAGGACAAGACAGAAACTCACAGTCTTTTCTCCTGAGGAATGTCAAAAGAAGCAGCCATGTTCATAAGAGTGGGCAGGCAGTGCAGATGGTGACTATGGGAGTGGGGAAGAATGGTGTTGGCCTTGAAATAAAACAAAGATCATTTACAGTCATATGAGATATAGTACGAGATTAAGATGTATTTTCTGTAGCAGTAATCCGAGTATAATACCATATGCAGGAGTTCTCCTAAGAGGATGGTTGCACGCACTGAAACACTATCATCACTGCTAGTGATCACTTCAACCAAGCCCTGAAAATAAACAAGATTACAGCTTCAGAAGTCTTGTTATATAAAGTCACATAGACTACTTTCAGGATATTTTGCCCCTTTTAGAGCTTGACAGTCTTTTATTGAATGGAAAAGAGCAGTATGAACTTCAAAATCCTTTTGTGGGCCATGTAAGAATGATATAAGTTTGAAACAACACAAAGATGACTACAAAATCACTATATTACCTCTAAAAGTCCACTGTGGATGAACACACAAAGTAGCAAGGCGAGATAGTTATCCATCAAATCTGGTCTGGGTGGACAAAGAACACAAACACGTCATGACTTTGAAGCTTTGAAGGCTGATCTGCCAAGGCTTCATTACTTAGCTCAGTTTCAGGGCTAATTAAACCCAGCAAATTCTCTTACCTGGACCGTGCCCTATGTGGAAGAATTATTTTGGCTTCTGAGGCTACAAAGCCATCTGACAATCTCCAGCTGTCCTGAAACCTACTAGGGTCTGGAAAGGAGACACAGGAAATTGTTCCTGTCAATGTGAGTTGACTTCTGATGTGGTGGATGTCTGGAAATGAATATGTTAATCAGTGCAAGCAGACAGCGGTCGCACTCACCCACACTTAGAAGAGCTTCTATAAAATCTTGTGTCACCACGGGAACAGGGAGTCTGAATATATCATACATCACCTCCAGCAGACCTCGCTGAGAAGAGAGTGACAAAGTGTGATGAAGTACCTCATAATGAGTCTTGAGCACTGAGTCAGTAATCACTGCAGTTAATATGTACATCTCATTGTATATTAGTTGTTTATATATAAAATCTCATTATTTTGTATTTAGTTCTAAAAATACTAAAGCTTTTTTGTAAATATTAGGTTAAAGGGATAGTTAAAGGTTCAAATGCTCAATGATGCTTCAGAAGGAAACAATGCATTAGGAGCCGGGGGTGAAAACTTTTGGAATTTGAAGATCATGGTAAATTTAACTTATTTTGTCTTCTGGGAAACATGTAAGTATCTTCTGTAGCTTCTGAAGGACAGTACTAAATGAAAAAAATATGATGTTTAGGCAAAATAAGAAAAAAAATCATTCCGTTCAAAAGTATTCACCCCCGGCTATTAATGCATATAGATTTTTATTTTTTTTTTTCCCTTCTGGAGCATCAGTGAGCATTTGAACCTTCTGTAATAGTTGCATATGTGTCCCTCAGTTGTCCTCAGTGTGAAAAGATGGATCTCAAAATCATACAGTCATTGTTGGAAACAGTTCAAATACACAAAAATGCTGAAAAACCAAAGAATTTGTGGGAGTTTAACTGTTCAGGACAAACAAGGGACTTATGAACAACTATCACTAAAAGAACAGCTGTGGATCATTCAGGTAACAACAGTATTATGAGTCAAGTGTATGTAAACTTTTGAACAGGGTCATTTTCATAAATTCAACTATTATTTTTTCTTATGGGCTATATGTAAATGTTTTTTATGTGAAATATTTCATTCAGGTCAGTACTAAATAGAAAATAACATGCATTTTGTATGATCCCTCTTATTTTGGTCAAATAATTTACATTTTTGACCTCAAATCTGCAGTAATTCAATAATAAAACTGTAAAACTTGCATCATACCCTCACTTCCATATTTGGTATACACAGCAGACCAATGAGAGACTGAATTCCAGAGTTGCCTGATTTGCAGAGATTAATGATGCCTGGAGGTAGAGTGGGACAAAACAACAGGTTCGGTCTGAGCAACAATAATCACCTACTGCAATGAAGTGCAGTCATGTGGAAATTCCATTAAAAAGACGCATGATGAATTACAATATTCATGCACACAAACAAATGCATCATCTTAAGATATGCAGTTACACAATCAACCTTAATAAAGTATTGATTGAAATCTGGGCCTACAAGGGTTCCAAAGAAATCCTCAGTTTTCCACAGAATTTAAGAGGCATTGAGTGTTAGAAAATGTGAAAAGACACTCAAATACACTGAGATATGCTTACCTGACCAAGAGCGAAGGGAAGCAACAATTGACATCTTACTGGCCAGAAATCGAGCCTCCCTGTCTTCTCTGCGGAGAGAAATACCACACATCTATACATGCAGCCAATAAAAGTTGCATGCTTGTGTCACCAATGGCAAATTCTACTTTGAAAGACTTTAAAGCAGCACACTCACTTGAGCTGACCCTCTGCTGTATCTGGATTGTGTCTGTAGTGAAAGTCTGTGTAAGGTGCCAGGATTTGCTGAAAAAAGGGTAAGCTTTACTAAACGCCTTGTAAAACAGCTTTTAACAAATGTACAAAAACATATAGATGTCATTTAATAATATAAAACGTAAGATTAAATTAAAGACAAACTAACAAGTAACATAACTACTAAAGGAATAATAAAATAAAATAGCAGTAATATTATTCAATACACAATAATATCAATAATAAAATAAAAAAAAACATTTTTGAAGTTTTGAGTTTTTGTTCACGCTTTATAGGCTTTTGGGTATATTTGGACAGGCCTGTTTTCTAAACGACCCTGTTACAGCTTCACAAAACGTAAATTTCACCATTTTTTCATAATTATTGACCTAGAGAGTCCAGAGAATTGTACTACAGTGGTTTTTTCCAGACCGAGCGAAAAACCTAGGACTAGTTCGCCAAAGTAGGTTTCACACAACATGCAATCATTTACTTTACGCCCGTGCGATACAATATCACCCTCCAGTGGCCGATTTCTTTCAAAATTCTCACAGACCATTAGGGCCTTGAGTAAAACAGGCCCACGGAGTTTTGTTCCAATCGGCCTCCGTTAACCTTGTTGCAAATGTCCAAATGTACTTTGGACCAAGACGTGCGTACTGATTTTCATGTTGATACGGCAAGCGGTTGGACATTTTTGTGTTTTTTCCCTCCTGTAGCACCACCAAGTGGCCAGCCTCTGCAACTTTTTTCATGTGACCTCAGATTCAGTTCTTACATACAAGGTGCAAGTTTGACACATTTCTCATTTCGTTCAAAAGTTATAGCCGTTTTAGTAAGAGCAGCCCTGCTCCTTTCGAAAGTTTTGGCATCCCTTTGCCACAGAGAGTCAAAAGTTCACCTGCTTTTTGGATAATTATTGATATTCACTCTCCAGAGAATCTTTCTACACTGGTTTGGTCCCAAAAATTTAGCCGGGTGATGGACAAATCCAAGGCTTATTTTGTCCGGTGTGAGCCAAGGATTCAGACAACATAAGACACTTGAGCCTGCAATGAACGGTTTAGGAGTTTAGGAGTACTTTTGATTGCTGTAGTGCCTCCATCAGGCCGACTGGGACAAGACTTGGTGACATTGTGGACAGTGTGAATACTACCATCACTCCAAGTTTCAAGTCTCTACGGTTTCTCTACAGTTTTATGTGGAGATTGCTGATCCTTGGCCACTCTAACAATAACAATAGGGTTTCTGTGCTACACTCTTGAAACCCTCACAACTGTGGAAAAACGAAAAAATATCCATACCTCAAGCTCTACATCACAGCGAACGTACTGCCGTGTATGTGGGTGATTGAGCAGGTGCAGGATGGTGGTCATCAGAGCCTCATTGATGCGACTGAGCTGACAGTCGATTACATTCTTCAGGATGGTGCTGAGACCACCCCTCTTGGCCACAATCTCAGGGTTCTCCAGTGCTGGTTAGGGTTAGGGTTCATGGACATTCATGAGCTCAACATACACATTCACGGTTTGATATGTTACTGTTCTCTGATCAATGTGCAAACTTACCAAGTTCACAGATAATGGCGATGCAGGCACGAACCATACGGTCCCGCTCCTGCGGTCCATCTTTGCCCACAGCAATGAGGGAGTTTGTGATTGAGCTTGGGAAGAGCAGGGCGTTCACAGTGATCATCTGGAAAATCAGTGTGAAAAAGTTAAGACATTTCCATTCAAGACAATAAAAACACTAAACATTCTTAAAGGGGACATTGGATACCCATTTTCCACAGTCGGTATGATTTCTTTACAGTGCTCATGAAATGTCTGCAAAATACTTGATTATAAATTCCTTAATGGTTGTGTACAGTAGTTAACATTTGAACTAGATCAAAAAAGATCATCAAAGTTGTTCTATAACAAGAATGGGTATTGTTTTGGTTTTAGGACAACTTTGATGAAAGGTTTTGATCCACTTCAAATGTTGACTACTGTAAATCAACAGCCTTGTTAACTCGTCAAAAACAGCTCTGTTTAAGATATCAAACGACTAAAAATTGAGACTGTTTACGTTTTTTGGGGAATTTTTATCATTGTAGGGAGGTTGTGTACACACACTGCTAAGACACATTTATATGCAAACACTGTGTAAATACGAATTTTGCATCCAATGTCCCCTTTAAAGAAACAGGCCAATGTAGATTGTAAGAATATAATGGTTTATTGTTTAGTTCATATTTTTTTGGGTGCAACATGTAATAGAATGAGATTCTACTAAGCAGCGCAGATACATGCAAAATAAACTATAACATTAAATTAAATTAAAGCTAGAGGTATAAAGAATAAATTAAAAATAATAATTATTTATCATACTTTATGATAATGAAATGAAATAGTGTCCAAGACAAAATAAAATAAATTAAAATAAAATCTATTAAATTAAATTAAAAAGTAATAATTCTGGGGCCAACTTTTATCATACTTTTTGTTCAAAGTACATAGGTTGGTAAATGGAATATTGTGTCCATGACAAATTAAATTAAATTATGTAGGTTGGTAAATGGATTATTGTGTGCAAAATAAAATAAAACAATTAAATTAAATTTTAAATTATATTTAGAAATATAAAGATTAAATTTATGTTTGTTTTTTAACAACACTTCTGTCCTTCTTTCATTATATATCGAACAAAACAAAACAGCAGGAAGTGTTCACATCTCACCTTTCTCACCAGTCTGAGTGCTTGTGTGCGTTCCACCTCATTACTCTGCTGGATGTCAATGCACCTACAGGTCAAAAGGTCACATTAGACAACATTATTTAGACCAGTCAACATTAGCAGTCAATTAAGTTGAGTGTTACCTAAATGCATTCTGATTTATTAATTTTCCATTTCGAGATCTGACTTGCTGGGTGTTTAGACAGGACAGAGAGTTAGAGAAAAATCTACAGGCTAAGAATAAGAAAAACAGCTCCAGGATGATACAGAGGAAGTAGTACATCCTTACAGTACCACCACTTTAAAATGACCTTAACTTAACTTGACTATCTTTTCACATCTCTCTCTCTCACTCTCTCTCTCTCACTCTCTCTCTCTCACTCTCACACACACACACACACACACACGACACACACACACACACGACACACACACACACACACACACGACACACACACACACGACACACACACACACACACACACACACACACACACACACACACACACACACAGAATGAGATACTAACAAGAGATGATCCACAACTCACCATGAATTAACATCAAGTTTTGTTTCTGATGGAAACAGTTAGTCCTTATCAGGGGCGTCGCTGGGAAATCTGGGCCCTGTGCACTGACTTAGCTAAGGGACCCACCGATTCGCGACCGCGTTACTACGTTTCCCTTGGGGGTGTTCGCGATCGCTATCAGTGATGCGCGGGTCACTGTATAAACAATCTGAACCCGACCGACATTTTGAACTACCCTGCAACTTGGACCGCAAAAAAGAATATTGCTTCCTGAACCGCATGTTTAATATTTGCGACTGACACCAGCGATATGCGGCTATGCGGTGGAGATGCGTTCACTGTCAAACATCATTCGGCATTAATTAGGTAATTTTGTCAAAAGAAATGTTCTTGATTACAAGAAAAATACAGATTGTTCTTCTTGTGATTTATTTAGTCTTTCCTTTATACAGATTTAAATAGTTTCGTTTTCGAAGTACTCTAAATTATGTCAGTGATTCTCCGATGTTAAATATGATCAAGAATTATTTTATTTCGACCTACAGTGTAATAAAAGTTATGAAAAAGATTAGCCTATAACGCTAATTATATATAGACTACAAGCTAATTCCTTTTTTCTTAACTTTTAACTTCTAAAAATGATCAAGAATATTAAATCAACTTAATAGGCTAGGTTAACAAATTTTCTTATACATACATAACAAATGCACTTCAAAACAAAGTTTTCATTTATAAATTCAGGAATCACGAATATGACAAAATAATATTATTTTATGTATATTAATTGTATAGCTAGTTGTATGAAATGAATAAGGAAATAATAGTGCCTTGAATTTATTAAGTAATGTTTAATTTCGTTCGTTTAGCTCTCTGGAAATGTAAAGAAAAAAATACAGTTTTTACTTGGAATTTGTTTTTAATCCCTGGTTTTAAACAAGAATATACGTGAGATCATTTATATGTTATTGCTTGAATAAAAATTAAAAATAGTGCTAGAAATTTTATAATTAAGGAAATTAAACAGACCTAGGCATTTGAAAAGACACAGTGAACACATTTATTAGGAATACCATTTTCTTAACAATTAAGATGCTGCATGTGTTTATCCAGTCTAATCGAAGTGTGCATCTCTCCCCTGACTTTCCAAACAAAAAATCCCACCCCCTTTCAGAAAATACATGAAACTGACATTACTGAGTTATATGCGTTTAAAAGTAGCCTATTAAAATGGTACAATGGCATTGCTCGGTTCAACGTGTTGGGAAATCGGCCATTTTGACCCCCGCATCAGCATTTATTCAACAGTTAATAACGCTCAACATTCAAAAGGTAAATATTATTCAGCCAATAAAGTGTAGGTCTATGTATTTCATAGAAAACTGTGTCTAGTACTATATAAATTACAAAGGTTTAATTACTCGTAACCTTACCCGCGGGTGACCGCAGGCTCCCGCTCATTTTGGATCAACCCGCGCATCATTGATCGCTATACTACGTTAGGGGGCCTCGCCAGGCATTTACATTAGTTAACAACATTTATTGTGATCTTAAAATTTTATTTAAAGGAAAATAAAATTTCACTCCTCAGGGGCCCTCCCCCCACTTGGGGCCCTGGTAATTTAGTCCCCCTTTTCAGCCAACTACGACGCCCCTGGTCCTTATCCCACAATCCCTAGCTCTGACTTGAACTAAACTATTGAAATGACTGGCCTGCCTACAGAGCTATGAAAAATGTCATACAGACCTGGAAATCAGGTAATCCACCTGGAGCCGCAGCACTTTCTGAAGGATATTACTGTCCCGGATGAGGTAGCGGAGAGCACGCAAACCAGCGGCCCGCACCTCCTTAGCCTCATTGAGCAGCGCCAACCTAAGGCTGTGAAAGAAACAGAAAAGACAACTTGAGACTGCATTTAAATATCATTTAAGTAATAACACATATTTAAGAGTAAGACAAGGTCATTCACTGAGAAATAATGTTACATATATTTTTCCGCTCAGGAAGAAGACAAGATAAGTCATATCAGAAGTGGACAAAGTCAATTCATTTAAATAAAAAAATTATGACAACAAATCTAATCATTTTTAAATAAAATCATTTTGTACAAATGATAATATTTCGAAACACTTTTACAATTTAAACTCTTAATTCTTTTCTAATAAAATATCTTTTTAAAACATTATGCAAACATTAAGCTGAATTTTTAGCACTGCGGTGTCACATGAGCCTTCAGAAATCTTTCTAATATGCTGATTTGGTACTTAAACATTTCTTACTACCAATGTTGAAAACAGCTGTGCTGCTTAATATTTTTGTAAAAACTGTGATGGATTTTTTTTTTTTCAGGATTTTTTTGATAAATATAAAAGCATCTACAAAAATGTACGCATCTTTACTAATAGTAGTAATTTCTTTCAAAAAAATAAAAAAAAAAATTCCATCTTTTCACACTGACAGTTGAGGGACTATTACAGAAGGTCCAAACGCTCACTGATGCTCCAGAAGGAAAAAACATCCATTAAGAGCTAGGGGATGAAAACTTTTGGAATTTGAAGATCAGGGTAAATTATTTTGTCTTCTGGGAAACGTAACATCTTCTGTAGCCTCTGAAGGGCAGTACTAAATTAAACAAAGATGATATTTAGGAAAAATAAGAAAAACGTACACATTCTGTTCACTCCATTCTGTTCAAAAGTTTTCACCCCTGGCTCTAAATCAGAGAGCATCAGTGAGCGTTTGTACCTTCTGTAATAGCTGCATATGACTCCCTCAGTTGTCCTCAGTGTGAAAAGATGGATCGCAAAAATACAGTCGTTGGAAAGGGTTCAAATAGACAAATGCTGAAAAACCAAAGAATTGGTGGGACCTGAAGGATTTTTCTAAAGAACAGCAGGTAGTTTAACTGTTCAGGACAAACAAGGCACTCATGAACAACTATCACTAAAAAAACAGCTGTGGATCATTTAGGTAACACCACAGTGTATGTAACATCTTTTATGTGAAATATCTTATTCAGGTCAGTGCCTGAATAAAAAACAAAAACAACATGAATTTTACATGATCTCTCTTATTTTGGTAAAATAATTAACATTTTGCAGATTCTAAAATGGAGAAATTAACTTTTGACCTCAACTGTAGAAGCTCAAAACACCTCTGATTCAACTTTAATGTAATGCTTTTTTTTTGCTCTATGACTCACCATATGATAATTTCTTCATAGGTAAAGCCGAACTTTTCCTCGGAGTGCCCGACACTGCAGAGCAGCTGTGTTGGAGACATAAACAAGCACTTATTTATTTTACTTGGCAACAAATAGAGACATTGATGACTCTACTTGTATTCAAATACTCAAAGTATTGCTGGAACACTGCAGGGTATTTCACACAGAGCAAAAACACGCCCAAGTTGAATGAGTTAGAGGGTATATTTTCTCATCCTCAGGTGATTCACAGCATGGTTGGCTTGACGAAACCTGTTAGACTGAAAGGGCTCATGATCGTCGACTGAAATATGACAATATGCCGTGAGCTGAAGCAGTAAACTTGAACAGAGATTTCTAATAAATGATATCAAAAATGTTGAGAAAATTGGACTCTACAAAATAATATCCTCAACGTCACACTTTCAGTCTTGAATTGGTTCTGTGGCAGCTGCTTGCAAGACCATAAAAAGATCACATTTGTGCTGAACTGCAAAACTGATCCAGATACAGCATTTCAGTACTTTGAGAACATCAGAGCTTGGGTTAATTCCTCTGCTCAGATGCTTTTATTTTAGGCCAGATTCTGTAAGTGTGGGGCAGAAAAGCCCTCAGGCATCGACTGACGGAAACCATAAAGTACTCTGTTTACTCCATTTTACCAAACACCGGTAAGTAATCACATGCAGGACTCCCGTGTTGCAATACCAAACAGATGTACCAGATTGAGCAGGCTGCTGTGCATTAGGGATTTTCAACTAGTTTTTTCCAACAACCGACATTGGATGGAAGTTAAATATGTATATATTAAAATGCTTTGATATTTTCAGCAGCTTTTTTTGTACATAAAAATGTTGTGTCTGAACCTAATTAATCAGGGGACTTCGACTTCACCTAAAAATGAAAAATCTGTTATCATTTACTCACCCTTATGTCGTTCCAAACATCTATACTACCAGTCAAAAGTTTTTGAACTGTAAGATTTTTTATATTGTTTAAAGTCGTCTCTTCTGCTTACCAAACCTTAATTTATTTGGTCCAAAGTACAGCAAAAACAGGAAAATTATGAAATATATTTACTATTTAAAACAAGTGCTTTCTATTTGAATATATTTTAAAATGTAATTTATTCCAGTGATTTCAAAGCTAATTTTTTTGCATCATTACTCCAGTCACATGCTCCTTCAGAAATCATTCTAATATTTTCATTTGCTGCTCAAAAAAGTATTATTATTATTATTATTACGTTTAAAACAGCTGAGTATACTTTTTTCAAGTTTCGTTGATGAATAGAAAGTTCAGAACAACAGCTTTTATCTGAAATAGAATCAATTTGATTTGATCAATTTAAAGCATCCTTACTAAATAAAAGTATAAATTATACTGACTTTAAGCTTTATATTTCAGATAAATGCTGATCTTTGGATCTTTCTGTTCATCAAAGTATCCTAAAAAGTACTCAACTGTTTTAAACACTGATAATAATACTAACAAATGTTTCTTAAACAGCAAATCAGCATAGTAGAATGATTTCTGAAGGATCATGTGACACTGGAGACTGAAGTAATGATGCTGAAAATTCAGCTTTGATCACAGGAATAAATTACATTTTAAAATATTCAAATAGAAAGCAGTTATTTATATATTAAATAGTACAAATATTTCACAATATTACTATTTCTGCTGTATTTTGGATCAAATAAATACAGGCTTGATGAGCAGAAGGGACTTCTAAACCATTAAAAACCTTACTGTTCAAAAACTTTTGTCTGGTAGCGAACAAGTTTCTTTTTTCTGTGTAAAATAAAAGAAGATTTTTTTTAAAGAATGTTGTTAACTAAATAGTTTCGGTTTCCATTGATTCCCACTGTATTGTCTATACTAGGCAAGTCAATGGAAGGCAAAATTGTTTAGTTACCAACATTCTTCTTTCGTGTTCCACACAACTCTCTTACGGGTTTGGAACAATATGAGGTTCAGTAAATGACGACAGATCCCTTATCCCTTACTGAAAGTGCACAAAACATTTAGACGACCTCAAAACTAGTCATATGTGTATCCCTTCAGGGCTTGTCCTACAATATCAAAATAAGACAACGTTCTGACAAGTTGGGATTTAGGCAGCTAACAACAATGATCCCAGCATTCACTCTTGAGATGACAAACCTTGATAAAGTTGTTCAGGTGGCCAAGTTTGCGCATATTTGAGACACCCTGCTGTTTGGCCACATTCTGGAGAATCTCTCGCATGTTCTCGGTGGGGTCTGGAAGAAAAGATGATTGAAGAGTTGAAAATGGATGAGAACATAGAGACATTATGTTCTGCCTGTAACAGCGTGACATAAGTTACCGCACCACTTTCATTATTGGTGTGCTAGCTACAACCACAAGATGTAGAGAAGTGCTTTATGGGATAAAATCATCAACGCAGATCATTAAAATTAGTAAGCACACAAAAGCAGAGTGTTTTTACTAGACGCAGTGGGACTTCATGACATCATCTCACTTAACAAATTCTCATAAATAACACCCTGGGCTCAGTTTGGTAAGGACGTCTTAGCAGGCATCAAACCAGTGATAAATGTCTAACAGTGAATCATCAACAGCACAGAGATGACATCTCAACACAAATATGTACAAAATTTATGGAAAACCAGTTCCAGCTCAGACTAAATTACAGGCAAACCATAGTAACAATTTGGATATATATCATATTCCAGTAATGTAATATAATCATTTTAATGAAATTGTCAAATGTCTAAATAGAAACCCTGGAAACCATTCAGTGCAAGTCTGTGAGAATAAAATATTATTTTCAACCAAGATAAAATAAAATAAAGGCTGGGGAAGTGGTCTTTGCTCCAGCAGTTGATGTCCTCTCATATTAATAAAGTAGTACAATAAAACAAACATTAGTGTTTTATATTGTGCAAAATCAGCTTACATTAAATACAGACACTCAAAGACACTACAAACACTGCACTCTTTATGAGTTATTTTGCCCAGCAGTTAGACAGGATACATGTTCAGTCACCTGTACCAAGACAAAACAAAATCCCCATATATTCCACAGACTCCCTGTTGCCTTATATACTGGAACCAAAACAGTGAAACTCAGATCTTGTCTAAATACAGGTAGTCTGCCATTTAAAGGTTTGGGTCAATACGATTTTTTAAACTGTAACACTGAACACTGGAGAAATGGCTACTGAAGAATCAAAAGTACTTGTAAGTTGTAATAATATTTCACAATATTATCGTTTTGCTGTATTTTGTATCACTTAGTTGAGGTCAAAGGTTTACAGAATCTGCAAAATGTTAATTATTTGACCAAAATAAGAGGGATCATACAAAATGCATGTTATTTTTTACTTAGTACTGACCTGAGTAAGACTTTTCACATAAAAGATGTTTACATATAGTCCACAAAAGAAAATAATAGTTAAATTTACAAAAATTACCCTGTTCAAAAGTTTACATACACTTGATTCTTAATACTGTGTTCTTACCTGAATGATCCACAGCTGTGTTTTTGGTTTTGGTTCTGGTTCATGAGTCCCTTGTTTGTCCTGAACAGTTAAACTGCCTGCTGTTCTTCAGAAAAATCCTTAAGGTCCCACAAATTCTGTTATTATTTTTTTCTAGCATTTTTGTGTATTTGAACTCTTTCCAACAATGACTGTGTCATTCTGAGATCCATCTTTTCACACTGAGGACAACTCATGTGCAACTATTACATAAGGTTCAAAAGCTCACTGATGTTTTAGAACAGCGGTTCTCAATTCCAGTCCTTGCGCCCCACCGCTCTGCATATTTTTTGTGTTTCACGTATCGCTTCAGACGTTTGTTCTATTCCAACGTTACTGCCCTTCCAAGTGGACATCACAGGATATTCCGCCATAATTCATTAGTTTGAAGCGAGAGTATGTGTTCCATTTGAAGGTCATTAAAGCGTTCAAGACGTAAATTTTAAATGTATTTATTTACAGATGCATTTATGTCACACTTCTCTAGTAAGTTTCCTCTGTGTGTGAAGACGCTGCATGCGGTGGCGTAGCGCAAATATGTGAATCAATGAAGAGTATTAAACAGATTTCCCCCACTCAGGGAGTAGGGAGCAATGAACACTGTGCAGGGACCATGTCAATCGGAACACAGTTCCTGCACGGAGTTCACTTCTAACGAGCTGCTTATTTGAATCAGGTGTGTTAACTAAGAGAGACATGCAAAATATGCAGAGCGGTGGGGCGCGAGGACTGGAATTGAGAACCGCTGCTTTAGAAGGAAAAACAAAGCATTAAGAGCCAGGGGTGAAAACTTTTGAACAGAGTGAAGATGTGTACATTTTTCTTATTTTGCCTAAATATCATATTTTTTCATGTAGCACTGCCCTTTAGAAGCTATCTGTAGCAGCTGGCAGTTTAACCGTTCAAGACAAACAAAAGACGCATGCACAACTATCACTAAACAAAAAAAATATATAAATAAATAAAGTTCAACAATTATTTTCTCTTGCAGACTATAAGTAAACGTATTTTATGTAAAATATCTGCTTCAGGTCAGTACTAAATAAACAATAACATGCATTTGTACAAGCTTTTATTTTGGTAAAATAATTAACATTTTACAGATTCTGCAAAGTGTATGTAAACTTTTGACCCCAACTGTAAATGCAGAGTTAATCAGCATAAGAGATTTATTTAAAATCAAAAAAAAAAAAAAAAAAAATCTTACATTTTGTTTATCAACAGGAATTCATGACGGGAATACAAGTAGTGGATTAATTCTACTTGAGCTCAGGAAATCAAGGCAAACTTTTCTAACCCAAGTTACAAAAAACAGCCGGTTTAGCACTAAAGACTTCCAGAAAAGGCCATCCACACAGAGGTCGTATGGGAAAAACAGCCTCAAGGTTAACCTATCAGCAAAGACAGCACACTATCATGACCCTGCAACAGCTAATGAGCTACTTTTCCCCAACAAAGACTCTAAATAACAAACAACACCAAAGCTATACTTAGCATATTTTGGTGTATTAGTAATACTCCTAATAATACATTTAAATAAATCCATTACAATTTGAAACAAAACGAATCAGCAAAAAAAAGCAAGTAAAACCCTTAACCATGTTTGTAACCATGTTTATGCATTAACTATACATTTAGTTACAGTATTTATTAATCTTTGTTTGTTACTAAACAAATGTATTACATCATATAAACATGAAACATTAACAGATACTTTTTCAAAATAATGTACTAATGAAAATTAAAATATGCATTAATTAAGAATAATAAATGCTTTAGAAGTATTTTGCATTGCTGGAATGGAACAAATGGAAAGCCTTGTCCCAAAAAAAAGAAGAATTACTGCATTAACTTGAACATCTGCTGACATATCATTAAAAAATAAATAAAGTTGCATGGTTTCTTGCTGCAGCAGACTTGTTTTGGTCCCTACACCCTTTGGACCCTACAGTCCTGCAAGGCAGGACATGAATAAGAGATACATACACCATGCAACTATTATATAATAAAAAGCATTCGACGCCTCTATCACTGTGTTTTTATACTACTTGACTACTTACATAAAAGAGCATATACTGTATATGGATGTATATTACGCATGTTGACTTGTACTAAGGCTGTGTCTCAATACCTAGTGCAGCAAGCATTTTAGGGCATCGTAGGTGGGTTTGGTACCCGCGAGGCTAACATTCCAAACAAGCCTATGAAGCCCAAAAATGCTGTCTAGGTAGGGAGTTCACTAGGTTCATCTGACTTACCTCTTGTGAGATCGAGCGGTACATTTTCCTCCCCACTGTCATTCCGACCTGAATATGTAAGACAAAATAAGACATTAAGAAATTGACGCTTGGGGCAGGTGTAGCTGATGAAGACTGCATTATATTATCCTGACGGATCTGTTAATCGGCCGAGCAGAGTAAACTTAATCTCACCTCGCATCCGTATACTTCGGATAGGACGGCCTCGGATGCTGACCGCCATCTTTACCAGGCACATTCACAACACCGGAAACTTCGAGGAATATCGCGAGAGCCGGGGCTTGAGCAGACTGTTGTGTCTGCACTTCTACATGGCTGTCTGACTGGATCGAAAATAAAACTGCGAAGTAATAAATTATTTAATTCATTTTTTTTATATACAATAAACGAGCTAAACGAGGTGATATGGTCTCCTCATTTGATGTTTTTCGATCATTTTTGATCGTTTCGCATTTGTTTGTGTGAATGTCCCCTTAGGTTTAGCTGTACAGTTTAGCTGTACATTAACCTACCCAGCGACACTGTTGATATTGGCGGAACATTTATGAAAAACATAAATAAACAGTATAGTTTTACTTTGTATTTTGTATTTGCACAGCATACAGTATCTGTCTAAACGGATGTACCAACATTATATGCACACATATAAATATATTTACAAATGTAAAATATGTACATAGTGCGTGTTTAAATAACATGCACAAATAAATACAAAATGTACATACAAAAATGTAGATGAAGTTTCGCACTTTCCACGTTGCTCTTAATTTGGTATTGTACATATGAATATGAATACATGCACTTTCGTTCAGTTGCAAACATATAAGTAAATTAAATAAACAAACAAAATAAATAAAAAATAGTCAGTGAAGACGAAATAAAATACATAAATGATAAGCATGTATGCCAAAAATACGTTTTAAAAACAGAATATGTTCATCAAATTTGTGTAAAAAAAAATCTCACATTACAATATAATTGAAAATATTCAGTTTTTAAGACCTCTCTCATTCTCTTAAAATTTATTTTTGCGGTTTTACTTATTATTATTTATTTATTTTATTTTGCGTTCACTGATTATTATTTATTTATTTTATTTTGGTTTTCACTTATTTATTATTTATTTATTTAATTTTCTCATATTTTTGCAACTGAAGGAAAGTGTAGGTGTAATGTTAACGTTTATTAAATTAAAAAAGTGATATCTACACTACCAGTCAAAAGTTTTCGAACAGTAAGATTTTTATTTAATTTTTTAATTCTCTTCTGCTCACCTGCATTTATTTGATCTAAAACACAGCAAAAGCAGTAAGCAGTCTATTTGAATATATTTTAAAATGTCATTTATTCCTGTAATCCAGTGGTTCTCAAAGTTTTTTGGTCGCGCCCCCCTTTAAACCTTTAAAACAGGGGTGCCCAACCCTGTTCCTGGAGATCTACTATCCTACAGAGTTCAGCTCCAACCCTAAACAAATACACCTGAACCAGCTAATCAACCTCTTAAGTAGCACTTGATAATTACAGACAGCTGTGTTGGAGCAGGGCTGGAACAAAAGTCTGCAGGTAGGTAGATCTCCAGGAGCAGGGTTGAGCAACCCTGCTTTAAAAAAATCTAAAAAAAAAACCCTCCCAAAAATACCTATCCCACCTAAGACTAATAAATGATTTTACTAAACTTAATGAAAAATTAATGCTTTCTTAGTTAAAAAAAAAAAAAAAGCTACAGGAGAAAAACACATGCAACACTTGAAATATTAAAAAATAGCACAGGGAGAATAACCGTTATTATTATAATTCTCTATGTTATTTATTTATTTATATATTTTTTGTAGGTTGCATGCTGTCCTAAGGCATAGCAGGGCTTGAAATGTAAAAAAGTTTGAGCACAAAAAATATATAGGAGCACCCAATTTATTTTTAGTAATGTGCCGATCTTGATTCTTCATGGCTGATTCTGATTGCAGATGTTTTACAAGCAAATGGGCTGATTCTGAAAGCCTTTTATATATATTTATTTTGCGCCTTAAGCAAGGGACAGGAATTAATATGAGTACATGAACAAGATGTTTATTTTCTCTATTATAAGTACAGCCATTTAAATTAGAGGCAGCCACTGCATTTTTAAAGAATCTACAGTATAAATAACAAAAAATAAACGACACAGTTCTTTCTTAGTCATGTAGACAATAAATGCAGCCATAATCAAAGTAGGCTACTCTTTCAATATTCAAAGTGCAAATTGACCGAATTTTACCACCATGATACAGAGTTATAGACAACTGTACAACTTATAGCCCACATACTAATAACAGCTTCGATATTTTATGTAGCCTAATTTGCGCGCATTGGGAGTCGCTCTGTAAACGTGGGGTATTAAAATTGCTTTTGAATGCAATGGCGCGTTTTACTTTCGGTTTCATTTTAACGATCGCGCGAATCAGCGGCGCTGAGCGTGCATTCTACAATACAAGACATTACTTTTACAAAACCATTTGAAAGTGGAAGGACACAAACAGGATTTTGAAAAGCCCCAAGTGGAAATTACGCACCTGCATGAGCTGAACTCTGCCGCTGAGTTATCATTTGTGAATGTATGCCGATTTGTACAGTACGAGACTGAGGCGCCAGAATGCCGCAGTTCAGCGGAGCGCAGTGTCAGTGACATCTCTGCTGGACGCGACAAAGTTGCAAATAATTTTAACTTTGAAGCCCTGCATTGAGCTTTTGTATGACCAGCACCTGCCTGGGTCTGTGCGAATTCATCTATGGTTTTCTCTTCTCTTTCACACACCGATCCATCTCCCGTTCGTTGCGTCCTTCGGCTGTTTACGTTTTTATATTTATTTTTCTGCTGATGCCCCCCCCCCCCCCCCTGCAATACTCGTGCGCCCCCCACTTTGAGAACCACTGCTGTAATCAAAGCTAAATTTTCAGCATTATTACCTGTCACGTGATCCTTCAGAAATCATTCTAATATTCCGATTTGCTGTGCAAGAAACATTTGTATTATTATTATCAATATTTAAAATAGTTAAGTAATTTTTTGCAGGATTCTGAAAAAAAATTCTACTCAGCTGTTTTCAGAATAATAATAATAAATGTTTTTTTTGAGCAGCAAATTAGAATATTACAATGATTTCTGAAGGATCATGTGACTGGAGTAATGATGCTAAAAGGTTAGCTTTGAAATCACAAGAATAAATTACATTCAAATAGAAAACAGTTATTTTTAAATAGTAAAAATATTTCAACATTTTACTGTTTTTGCTGTACTTTGGATAAATGCCGATTTGGTTAGCAGAAAAGACGTCTTTAAAAACGTCTGGGTCTTGTGCTCTACAATTACTGTAGTATAATATTTATAATGGACGTTAGATGCGTAATGTTCTTAAGCAAACTCGTAATCATACGATGATCATATACATACAAGCATCATGTGTAATACCACCTGATCTCCAGTGGGTGTCAGTGTTCGCCTCTGTTTCTCTGACTGCAACAGAGTAAGAAGAAGAAGAAGAAGTGTCACGTTGCGGTGAAAACATTTATCGTTCATTCAGCTGCAGTCCCAAGTAGGTATTTTTTACGGAATTACAATTTACATTTTGTTTGTAGATATTATGATTATGTGATTAACCAATAGAGTTAATATTTATTACTAACATTAGGAACCGCAGGCTGAGAGTTCATTTTAAATAAGATTAATGTGGTAACGTTAATAAAGAATGTTTTCTCAATCATATTCAAAGTATCCGCCCTACTGTGAGGTAAAATGTTAATACCGTTATGAAACATATTCGTTATTAATTTGGTTGGTTTAAAACTGTGTCACTATTTGTCAACAGAATAAGGTAGTGAAGGCAAAATGGGGCGTTCATCCAAAGACAAACGAGATATATACTACAGGCTGGCGAAGGAGGAAGGCTGGAGAGCGAGAAGTGCCTTCAAACTACTGCAGCTGGATGAAGAGTTCAACCTTTTTAAAGGTTAGAGCTTCATTGTGCTTCAGTCTACATGGGATAGTGGATTGGTCATCATGGGATATGTCTCGAAAGCTTGTGAACTGCCTACATATATGGCATCAAAGCAGACTTTTATGTTCAAACGACTGTTCATGTCCTACATACAGGTGTTAGTCGTGCTGTGGACCTGTGTGCGGCACCTGGCAGCTGGAGTCAAGTCCTGAGCCGCAAACTCCGGTTGGTTAAATGCAAAATGCACTTGATCTGTTGTGCCCCAAACTGCACATACAGATACTGTTAAGTAAAATATGGTTGATTTAATTGCCATTCACCTTTTCTCTGTCCTGTTTCAGTGGCAAAGACAAGAGTGAAGAGGTCAAGATTGTGGCAGTTGACCTGCAAGCAATGGCCCCTTTGCCAGGGGTCACACAAATTCAAGGAGACATCACCAAGGTGCAGTGCTTTTTTTTAGCAAGTCATAATAGCATTCCGTATTGTGTTATTACAGCATTAATCTACACATTTTTAAAGCTCCAGGTTTGAATCTCCGGGTGAATAGGATAAACCCAAAAAATTCTGTATTAGATTTTCTTAAATGTTATTTAAATAGACAAATTAGGCATTAAATATGCAGTTTTGCATACATATCCAGAACAAAAACAAAACCTGTTGAAAGAAGCATGGGTATATTTGTAGCAATAGCCAACAATACATTGTATGGGTCAGTTTTTTATTTTATGCCAAAAATCATTAGGATATTGTTGTGTTCCATGAAGATATTTTGTAAATTTCCTACTATAAATATATCAAAACTTAATTTTTGATTAGTAATATGCGTTGCTTAGAACTTCATTTGGACAACTTTAAAGTTTAAACTTTTTTTCACACTTTCAGATTTCAAATAGTTGTATCTCTGTCAAATAGTGTCATACCATACATCAATGGAATTTTATTTAACTTTCAGATGATGTATAAATCTCAATTTTAAAAAAAGGACCCTTATGACTGTTTTTGTGGTCCAGGGTCACATATTAAAGTAGGTTTTTGCAGAGGGGAGTTTGAAAAATATCCAGAATAGTATCCAGAAAAAAAGCTACATTTTTGTTTTTAGAAATAAAATAACAGGCAAATGATATATGAACAAACCCCTCTGTAACAACATTGAGAATAACTGTATGAATAAAACTGTAAAGTTTGTCGGGTGCAGGTTACTACTAATGTGAGGATTTCTGGTTTAATGCATGAAAGAAACTAATTTTGAGGAAACAGCTTTTAAAGAAATGTGACCCTGGACCACAAAACCAGTCTTATTCATTGTAGTGCAGGTATATTTGTAGCAATAGCCAAAAATACATTGTATGGGTCAAATTGATAAATTTTTCTTCTGTGTCAAAAATTATTAGGATATTAAGTAAAGAAAGAAATTTCCTGGCATAAATATATCAAGAATTAATTTTTGATTAGTAATATGCATTGCTAATAACTTGATTAGTCAACTCTAAAGGTTGATTTTTCTCAATATTTAGATTTTTTTATTTGCACCCTCAGATTTTAAATAGTTGTATCTCATCCAAATATTGTCATACCCAAACATACATCAGTAGAAAGCTCATTTATTCAGGTTATTTATTCAGCTAATTAAAAAAACACTTATGACTGGTTTTGTGGTCCAGGGTCAGATATGTATTGCAATACTTAAATCTACAGATGCAAATAGATGAAGTGCAAAAAAACGAACACTTCAGTGTTTGTTTAGGATGTTTTCTTTCCACTAGTCTGAAATAAGATGTCATGAATAATTTCTTAATCAGTGCATGAAAAAAATGTTTTTGTCTGCAGTCTCTTTACTTAAACATGTTAAATTGCTAAGGTATTACTAAAAGCAATAAAAATGTTCACTCACATACAAACATGAATATTTTATTTGCTTTTGAATATTTTCATTGCTTTTAGTAATTAATTTTGAGTCGAGCAACAATGTATATTCCAGTAATACATATCTATGCAATACACAGATATTGCACCATATAACAAATATATGATTGTGCCATAGATTTCTACAGCACAGGAGATTATTCGACATTTTGAAGGACAGTCTGCAGATTTGGTCGTATGTGATGGTGCCCCTGATGGTGAGAAATAATCTTTTGTTTTTTAACATTTGATGTTCATTTCTAGCTACTTTAGACTATTTGTGATTTAGCAAATTCTTGAATTAAAGTTTTTTTTTTTTTTTTTCTGTTTCTCTGTATAGTTACAGGCCTTCATGATGTAGACGAGTACATTCAGGCACAGCTCCTGCTAGCGGTATGTATTGCTATTTTCCTTTAATCTTATCATTTTGGTAACATTTGAAGGTCCCATAAGTCAATTTTAGTTAATGCACTGACTCACAATAAATAACAGTGAGAAAAACATTTGTCACATAATGTATTAGTGCTGTCAAAATTTGTGTGTTAATGCAGGTGATACATTTTTTTTATTCAATGGCATTAAAAATATGTAACGCAGTTAACACAGGGACGGGGCTAGGTTTGGTCACCCACTCAACTACAACTACTGCTTCTGTTTTTTTTTTTCTTGACATGAAGTGCGTTTATTTAAATGCAGAACATCGCAAACGGGAGACAAATGTTGTGTACATAATGTGTGTGTACTGTGTATATTTATTATGTATATGTAAATACACACACATGCATATATATGTTTAAGAAAAATGTTATGTTTATATTAGGGCCGGGACTTTAACGCGTTAATTAAGATTAATTAATTACACAAAAATAACGCGTTAAATTTTTTTAACGCATTTTAATCGCACTTAATTTTGCACCGCGGAACGTTTCTCACTGGATGAGTTTCAGCGGACCGATTATACTGGAGCACCAACTAGCGTTTATGCGCATATCACCGCAGCACATCGAGCCTCAAGTATCACCTCAATGCTTTTACAGAAGGTCTACCTACCTATAGGGTACCTGAATTTCTGAAATGTAGGCTAGTATATTTCTAAATATCCCAGTGTTCCCCCTACTATTATCTTAGGAGGGCGCGTTTACAATGTCTCCTCCAAGAAAACACGGACTGGATCGCGGACTCCATTCATAAAAACCGAATTTACTATAGCGCGGAATGCCACGTAAATTCGTCGATTTTTTATTGATAAATCAAAAGTTGGTCTGTCACTTAATTCAAATCGCGATATGGACTAGTGTCTGTGAAAACTGAAATGCAAAAAGATATGAATCCTGCATGTACGGTTTGCCTCTGTCAGTGTCACTTTTACCGTTTCATTTGAGAAAACTAGCATCATATCATACTTTACACACAGAAACTTCACGGCAACCTGTCAAAATAAAATACTGTTTAACATGAAACAGAACAATATTCCTATTTAAATAATTGACAAAAAACAATATATATGATAAAAAATAAATATAACAACAAGATTAACCACTTAATTGTAGAAAAAAATACTACGATTATTATTTAAATGTTAAATTATTATTATTTATTGATTTTAACAGCAAACCTCTTGTTTGTTTGCCAAAAAATAAAAAGGTTTATTTTTCATTTGATTAAAAATAAATAAATGTTTATGCTTTCATTTGATTATGAGAAAAATTAAAACAAGAATTTCTTTAAAAAAAAATAGCAAAAGATTGTAAATCCCTATTGTTCAAAATGTTAAAATAGAGAGTTTTGGATTTATTTTTTCACTGAAATAAATGTTTTATGTTAAATAAACGTTATTACACAAAGTAGGGTAAAGTACCGAGAAAAAAAGTATGGAAACCTCGGGGAAACACTGTATCCTATTGCTACACTTAATGGCAATATTGCACTGGTCTGTTGGACTTGGTTGAACAAAAATAAACAATATTTTGTTGCTTAAGCTTATGTATTCAGTCATTATTTAATGGTATACTAAAAATCCATATGAAAAAATTTACTTCTCACTGTTCTCAGGTCAAATATTTATATGCGATTAAAATGCGATTAATTTCGATTAATTAATTACAAAGCCTCTGATTAATTAGATTAATTTTTTTAATCGAGTCCCGGCCCTAGTTTATATATATATATATATATATATATATATATATATATATATATATATATATATATATATATATATATATATAATGTATTGTAGATCATTTTTATATATGTAAATATTTTCAAAATATATGCTGTATGTGTGAGTCTTTATCTATACGTAATAAATATAAACAGTACACGCATATGCACTATTTATTTATTTATTTATTATTATAGTCTAATAAATGTTAAAATCGATAGCTCTCAATTATACTGTAATGTTGAATGGCAATAGTCAACGGTTAAATATTAGGACAAAAAAGAACAATATCCTAGAGTCATCAGTAATATTGCTGTCAGTGATACTCACCTTCTATTTGTTAAATATATTTAACAAATATTAAAATATACAATCTTTGTTGATCATACATTAATTTGAAAATTTAATATGAAATTATGGCAATATAAAAGAATATTTTAAAACTTTAATGTTAGGTGGGATTAATTGCAATTAATCATCATTAATTTGAGAATAAAAAGTGTGATTAATTAGTTACTTTTTTAATCAACTGACAGCATTAGTATTTATTAATTTTTTGTTAATTAGTTAAAAATACAGAATAAAAATATATATATAATTTAATCTATCATTTTGTTTAGTACTTCATGTTAGTTCTATTAAATAATATAAACCAATAAACTTTTGTTCTTAATGCAGAATTAGTTCCAGAAACTTTCCATAAATCCCAGGAAGATTTTAAAAAAATCCTGGAAAGTTTTTAAAATTTCTGGAATGTTTCCCAAATTTCCTGGAAATGTTCCACCTTTTTGCAACCCTAGCTAAAATTAATAAATGCATCAGAAGTTTTTATTTGTTCTTAGTTTATGTTGAGCATGTGAGCACAATGGCCAATCAGAAAACATAGATTATAATGTTTTAATGTGTTATTTACTTAAATAATAATGATTAAAAGCATTAATAATAATGTCTTTATTAATCATTAATAATATTAGTAATGACTTGTTTAATTATTATTTTATATAGTTAAATACTACTTTCAAAAGGTTTTGCTGTGGTAGGCTACCAAAACTGTAAACTTGTTCTGGTACTGGTAACAACTACTTCAATCATGACAACACTAACAGCAAATATAATTGTGTGATTGTATAATTGTTGTTTGGTTTTTGAAGCGTTTATGTTTTCATATTGACAGGCTCTAAATATCACCACACATGTTCTCAAACCAGGTGGCAACTTTGTTGCAAAAGTAAGCTGTCCTATTCTCATTCTTACTCTTAATTGCGTTATCAAGTTGTTAGTGTGAGATTATGAGCTCTATAAAATGTTTAAGGTGAAAAAATGTATATTCAGTCTCAGCTAAACTTTATAATCCTGCTTCTGTATAGATCTTCAGGGGAAAAGATGTGACCTTGTTGTACTCTCAGCTCAAGATCTTCTTCAGCTCTGTAACCTGTGCCAAACCACGCAGCAGTCGCAACTCTAGCATAGGTGAGAGGAGAATTTCGTATAAAGAGGAAATGTAAAACTGTATTGGAAATATTATACTTTTTCATAGATGAATCAATGTGTGTTTTTGCCTTTCAGAGGCGTTTGTGGTATGTCAGAATTACTCTCCACCTGAAGGTTACGTCCCCAACATGTCCAACCCTTTACTAGATCACTCTTATGGTAACTTGCTTCAAAAAAGTGCTTTAAAAATGTGCTTGTGCTTATCCTTATATGACATTTGTCTGTGTATATGCGCATGTCTTTCTCCTCACAATATAAATGCAATTTTTTTCCCATCCAGATGTCGACTTCAACCAGCTAGAGGGGCCAAACCGAATAATAGTTCCTTTCCTTGCTTGTGGAGATCTTAGTGCCTTTGATTCAGACAGAACTTACCCACTTCAGGTGCTAATCAGTTTCCTTCGAATCACACACACACACACACGTCTATAAATGAGTAGTCTGACCTAATGCATGTTTTGCTTTATTCTCCAACAGCTCGATTCTAGTAAAGAGTACCAGTATTTACCACCAACCCAACCTCCAATTCGGCCACCATACCAGCAAGCCTGTCAGCTCCGCAAGAATAACTTGTTGGCCAAAGAGGACTCACCTTCTGGTGCGCTTGATGATTCCTTATCTGCTTTAGATCTTAACAAGAGTACGGACACAAACACAGCCCCACCAGGAACCTCAGTCTAATGGACATTTCTGATTTGTACAGCTTCTGTTAAAACCATTTCATTGTTTTATCGTGATTCGTGATTGATAAACATTTATTTTTAGAGTTTTAAGATAGTCTCTGAAAAAAATGTGTTGTGTTAGGTTAATAATAGTACTTTAAAGGAGCATATTATTGCTTCAAGTTGTTAATATGCAGCTTTAAGGGATAGAGAAGATGCAAAGTTGTCCCTTTTAAAGGAGAAGTTCACTTACAGAACAAAAATTTACAGATAATTTACTTCCCCCTTGTCAACCAAGATGTTCATGTCTTTCTTCAGTTGATAAGAAATTGTTTTTTGAGGAAAACTTTTCAGGATTTCTCTCCAAATAGTGGACTTCCATTGTTTAAATGCGGTTTAAATGCAGCTTCAAAGCGCCTCTAAACAATCCCAGCTGAGGAAGAACGGTCTTATTTAGTGAAACATTTTTTTTTTTTAAATGACCATTTATATACATTTTAACTTTAAACTTCAAAGGTCGAAAAACTCCCATCTCATTTTCTCCAACATTAAAATGATAAAAAAAGGTAAAACAGCTAAGTAGGGCAATTTTAAAGTTGGAGGAGAAAATAAGATGGGAGTTTTTTGACATACCCTAACTGTATTTAGGCAGATTACACAGATACACAGAGTATTTATTTATTTATTTTAGAAGATAACCAATCGTTTCGCTAGATAACACCCATCTTCCTCGGCTGGGGTCGTTTAGAGCCCTTTGAAGCTGCATTTAGTGTTTTGGAAGGTCAAAATGCACCATAGAAGTTCAGTTTTCCTCAAAAAAAAATGTTTTTTACGACTTTAGAAAGAAAGACATGAACATCTTGGATGACAAGGGGGTGAGCAAATTATCTGCATTTTCGTTCTGGAAGTAAACTTCTCCTTTAAGGGTACTGTCCCAGTGACAAGCTGTTGTACCCATAAAAGCACAATTTCCGCACATTTTTTGACAGTGTAGGTTGATTCTAATATAATTTATCTTTTATGTATTTAATTGTTTCTGCAATTTTTATTACACTCAGAATTCCCAAAGAGTCTTCTCTGTGATTGCTCCTTCGTATAAGTCACAGAAACTGACTGAATTTAAACTTTTAACTGCAGCCTTTTCATGTTAATAAAACACATTTACCATGACAGAGTTTGTTGGTTTTATTTGTAGATGCAGTGATTCAAATGAAGTTTGAATCTATTCTTGTATTTTTAAGGCTTTAAAAGCAGTGTTTAATTTCATTGTACTAGGCAAATGTATGAATACAGAATTAATACAGGCGTATTTTAAAATATCAGAATGACTTTGCTCAAACCTCAAAGACTGGTTGGGTGTAGTTTGAAATACGTTCTCAAGTGAAAAGATCTGCCATCTGTTTCCCTTTGCTTGCTCAATGGTCCATGCATATACTGGACAGTTTCGTAACTAGTATTTGTGACTGTGTAAGTATATAGCATAACCCACCAGCATTTTATCTTTTCCTGCATTCTGCTCAAGTCCAATGATGTCTGTTCTAAATTATGCTTATAAATAATTTATATAATGTCAAAGTTTATGTGTTGGTCATTGACGAAAGGCTAAGAAAATCAGTCATGCAAAGAACCTTTACAGGTTTTGGCAGGAAAATAGAAACCTGTATGCAAAAATTACAACCGTGTATCCGGTTTGTGTGTGAACTTTTATTAAACTATGACATTGCCGTGCCCTAACTGGTGTTACTGTTTCAGCTTGAGCACATGAAATTATGATCCAGCTGTTGAACCTGTGTATATTCTGTAAGTACTATATTTAAATTTTTTAGTTTGTTTGACTGATCTGTGTTGACTCACCTTTAACACTCGGTGCTTATTTTACAGTGAGTCTTTTTGCCAAATCAGCAAATGCAGGTATGTGGTTAATGTTTTTTTCATGAATTATGTGTTTTTTTAGTAAATTGTTGGTTTTCATACTAAAGTTATGTATTTTATTAAGGATGATTAAGAAGATATTAACTTTTGCATTAACATTCAGAAACTCGCTGCAAAATGACAACTTAAATAAATAAATATACAGTTGGGGTCAAAAGTTTGCATCCCCCTTTCGGAATCGGCAAAATGTTAATTATTTTAACAAATGTAGTTTTATTTAGTACTGACCTGAATAAGATATTTCACATAAAAGATGTTTACATATACTATGCAAGAAAAAAATATAGTTGAATTTTTGTGTATTTGAACCCTTTCCAACAAAGACTGTATGATTTTGAGATCCATCTTTTCACACTGAGGACAACTGAGGGACTCATATGCAACTATTACAGAAGGTTCAAACGCTCACTTATGCTTCAGAAGGAAACACAATTTATTAAGACCCAGGGGGTGAAAACTTTTGAATTTGAAGATCAGTGTAAATTTTATGAAAGAATGAAAAATGAAAGAATATGATTTAGTCAAAATAGGAAAAATGTATCTCCATTCTGTTCAAAGGTTTTCACCCCCAGCTCTTAATGCATAGTTTTTCCTTCTGTTGCATCAGGCAGTTGGCCAAAGAGCTAATGAACAACTATCACTAAACAAAAAACACAGCTGTAGACCATTTAGGTAACAACACATTATTAGGAATCTAGGGGATGTAAACTTTTAAACAGGTTAATTTTTATAAATTCAACTACAATTTTCTCTTGTGGACTATATGTAAACATATTTTATGTGAAATATCTTATTCAGTTCATTACTAAATAAAAAATAACATGCATTTTGTATGATCCCTCTTATTTTGGTAAACTTAACATTTTGCAGATTCTGAAAGGGGGGGGGGGTGTAATCTTTTGACCTCAACTGTATTTATCAATGCTCTTGTTCCTGAGGGTTAATTATTTTGTAAGGTTGTGTATTTTTTTTTACTTTTTCAATCCCTAATTCAATTTGTAACCCCTATATACAGAATTCAATGTTAGTCTTGGGGTGATGACTCTCAGTGACCGGACGGATCTGACATGCTGTCACCAGAACCAAACTACGTGTATTTTCTACGCTAATTTAAGAAACATTGGCCGACAAAATTCCTCTGACAATTGCTGTAAGCTAACTGTCAGCGGAGAGCAACTGTTACAGGGAAAATCTGGAGAGGAGCTTCAAAAAACAGTTATCATCCAGTGTGAAGGCGAAGCTGACCACAAAATCCGAAATGTCACCATTACAGTGTGGAGGCTGTGTAATTATTTTTTTCATGTTGTAATGCAATAAAAAAGTAAAACATTTATCTAGATACAGATACCTGCAGATTTCACATTTTAAACTGCTTTTCCTTTTTGTTTTGATAGCTCTTTCTGGTAAATACACTCTTGTTTTTATGGTTATCCTGGGGACAGTGATTCTGCTCTCTTTGCTCATCTCCATCATCATTTGCATTGTCTATGTGATCAAAAAGCAAGGTAAGAAACCGCATTTTCTTATGTAACTGGTTATGTACCAATCAAAAGTTTTTGGACGGTAAGATTTTTAATATTTTGAAGTCTCTTCTGCTCACTAAGCCTTTATTTGATCCAAAATACAGAAAAGGTAGTAATATTTAAAACAAGTACTTTTTTTCAGATTTATATGATGAATGGAAAGATCCAAAGATCAGCATGTGTTCTGAAATAAAAAGCTTATTGGAAAAGAAATGATAGAAATTAACACTTTTATTTAGCAAGGATGCTTTAAATTGATCAAAAGTTATAATAAAGACATTTATAATGTAGCAAAAGATTTCTATTTCAGATAAATGCAAATGCAAAGAAACCTGAAATAAATCTGCTCATGTTTTCAAAACAACAATAATAATAATAATAATAATAAATGTTTTTGAGCAGCAAGTCAGAATAATTTCTGAAGGATTTTGTGAACGGAGTAGTAATGCTAAAAATTCAGCTGGGAATTCACAGAAATAAATTAGATTTGAAAATATATTGAAATAGAAAACAGTTTTTTTAAATAGTAAAAATATTTGACAATTTTTTGCTGCACTTTGGAACAAATAAAAGCAGACTCGGTGAGCAGAAGAGAGTTTTTACTGCACCTGTGCAAAAACTTTTGACTGGTAGTGTATGCTAAAGAAAGACTTTACACTTAATATCCTAGATGTTTAGATGTTTTATAACCACCAACCAGAAAATAATTTACACAGTATACACTATTTTTACCCAGTGTCTTCAGGAGTATACAAAATGGATTCATTCATTTTTGTGTGTGTTTGTTTTTAAGGTGATAAACGAAAGTTTTATCCAGTGAGGTCAGTGCATATTATGACATTCAGCTAAAATATTTGGTATAAATGTGAGGTCCTATAAATGTTATGTTTTGTTTTCAGTTACAGAGCTGAAGTAATAGACACTGGTAAGTGAGTTTGGATATTTTTATCAGTAGAAATCTGTAGTACAGGTACAAACTTGCATTGCACCTCTCTGTTTTAATTAGTAAATAGGTCATTCTGAGCTCATGATTGGTATGTTTAGGTGTGATTTATTTTTAAAAGAAAATATAGAATTCATGACAAATTCACAACAAATTCATTTTGTTGTTGTTGTTTTTAGACAACCAAGATGCAAATTCTGCTACTGTTGAAGTGCAGGACGAGAAAACAGAGGTACTTTTTATTTTTTTTATTTTTTATTTTATTTTAGTACTTCAAATGAAAATCAAAACAACACAGCATCATACAAGTTCGACATTGAATGTTTACATTTAGCTACATACCAGTCAAAATCTGCATTTTTCTGCTGTTATGAATGTTGTAATGAAAAAGATTTTGAAAAATACAAATTTTTATTGTAACAATTTTCTATGTTTTTGACAGACAGTAGAGGATGAGCTGTTATATGCCAGTGTGAATCATTCAAGTGCTGGTGAAAACTCTGCTCCTGCAGTGAAGTTTGAATCAGGATCTGACTACGCTACAGTGGTCATACGCTAAAGTCTAACACTGTAACAATGAATGGATTTAAGTCAACAAAGATGAAATAAAATTGTATGTTTTTTGGTTTTGAGGAAACGTCTCGTTTTCATGAATTGATTTTATATATATATATAATTTTTTTCTGAGATTAAATCCCCACAAAATCATTCTGTAGGTTATAGGATAGGTTAGCGCAAGTATGCTCATTTGTTTGTTAAATAACTTACATACAATATCGGGGGGGAAAGTCTCTGTTTTATCATATTATTTAAGCCGATGAAATATGAATAATGAAATATAAATAATAATTTTGAAATATGTAACTAATATATAAATAATTTTGAAATATGTAATCGCTGAAATACAAGGAGGGGGGCGGAGTGTGGGGAGTGAGTTTTCGAGGAGGAACATTGTTTCAGTTTCATCTAGGTTTACTTTTACTTAATTGTAATTGTAACTAGTAAAAATGGATTTAAAGAGCTCTCTAATTGGCATTGTTACTAGTAGGAACTGAATTATAGAGCTCTCTAATTGAATTTTTACTAGTAAAAATGCTATTACGACGAGTAATGCTTAGTATATTTGAGGCTAAAACGGCTTGCCATACACGTCCTGCTCCTCAGCACAGATCGTAAAAAGTAGACTGCAGTTTTTGAATTTCATTATAACGAACAAAGTGTAGAAACGATGTAAATAATATATTCAGTATATGCAGTGCAGAGAGCTTCATTAATTAAAATGCAAGTTTGTGAGATCATGATGGACAAGTGACAGTTTTTAATGATTATAAAGGGAGTTTGCAAAAGTGAAATTGAATTTATACAACAGTTTTATACATTTTTGATTTTATACAAAAGTTAATATTAAGTGGCTTATATTTTTGAAACACTGTAGTCTGATTGTGTTATATTTCCTCAACAAAAATAGTTCCAAACAAAGCCACAGCTGAGCCATTGCGCATCTATAGAGACAGAGCGCATTTAGGCCACGCCCACACCGGGAGGGAAAACAAACCAGCGCTCTCCACTGACTTTGTATTGCGGGAAGCGGCCTCCTTGTCATTTCTGACTTATAACAAAAAACATGTCTAAAAGCTGCTATGAGACAAGGTGAACAATAAATTTATTTATTTATTTTTCTGGGCTAAGCCGATATCTACTCACTCTAGAACTGCCCCTGCCTTTGGCCTTTTGTGTTATTTATTAGATTTTTTTTGGCTAGTCGAAGTTATGAATGGCCGGTAACTTAAAAATTTAGTAGCCAAATTGGCTGGTGAGTGAAAAAGTTCATTTCAAACCCTGGTGGCAGATGTCAAATCCCTGTTGCCAGTGTTATCTGTTAACAAATCCACCATGTCAGTGCAGCTGAATACTGGCAACAGTTGCTACGGGTTTGGACGAACTTCAGCATAGTTTTTAGGTACATTAGTGAAACGAATTATTTTTATTTGGGCTGCACTGGTATTGATGTCCCGCCACATATATTCAGGAGAGAGCAGTTTACAAGGTTTGTTCAAAAGGAAATACTTGTTCAAGTGAGACTCCTCTTGCCACACCGCCTCAATAGAGTTTGCAGCATCAATGTTCAGCTGCTCCCTGCAGGTTTTGGTGAGATGATGTACATCCTCCAATGAGCCACCAAATGCACCACCAGCATAATAATAATCACCTTCCCCAGCTGGAATGTATGCTTTGGACTCTGGTCTACGCTCATATGTGAATTGATCCCTTGGAACATCAAATAACCAAGGATGTATCACGCCTACCAGATGACCCAAAGACTCCGCACCCCAACGGGCATAGAACTTTGTATCTACGTCAAGACAGAAAATAAAGTCGGCATCATTGGCTAGTTCATTCTCTATTAGTTTTTCCAGTTTTTCCATCCTGTTCATAGTAATGTCCTGCCATCTGTTCAAACTTTGAACCTTTTGAACTGTCAAACTACGGTGTTCACCCATCTTCACTACAGGAACTGATTCTGGTTTATCTGTAAACAAGTAGTAATGCACTCGAAATCCAACAAAGTAATGCTCCTCTGCTGACTCCAGAAAATCTTTGACAAAACATGTGTATCTAACAAACAGAGAAAACAAATACAGGGATATTATGGTTAATTTATGCTTCAATCATTACTATTTCCAGAAACAAGGAAAAACAGAGGAGAGGAAACAAAGGAGAATTAACACAAGATGAGGGGTATCATAGGCCACGTTCACACAGCAGCAGAATACGGTTGTCATTCCTGTATTTTAGTCCTTAAAGGAATACTCCACTTTTTTTTGGAAATAGGCTCATTCTCCATCTCCCCCCGAGTTAATATGTTGAGCTTTACCGTTTTGAAATCAATTCACTCGTTCTCCTGTTCTGGCGATATCACTTTTAGCATAACTTAGCATAGATCATTGAATCCTATTAGACCAATGCAGTTATATCAAGTACTAATACCGGCGGAAAATGTAAAGATGCGATTTTCTAGGCCGATAAGATTAGGAACTACACTCCCATTCTGGTGTATTTGTCAAGGAAGTTTGCTGCTGTAATATGGACGCAGCAGGCACAGTAATATCACGCAGCGCCTGAAATTATTTCCCAGCTAGGTAACTTCCAACGAGGAACGCTCCCTGTGCATGCAGTTGGTCACGTTCGAGTGTGCCGCACAAGTCCCGAAAAGTGAAGCCAAAAGTTTTCGATCGCCCCCCGGTGGCCGGCTGCAGTAAAGGTCATAAACCCTGCCCTCTCCATGTAATCTAATGGGACGTGAGCCAAACTAAATAATCAAATTACACTTCAAATAATTTTTTTACAAAGATGGTTTCCATCGTGTGAGGTAGTTCTTATAATGCTGATTCATGTTCAAGTGTTCATTTTTCTAATAAGTTGTTTTTTATTTAGTTATTTTATGCTATAAAAACGGGGTGTGGTGTCATGATTGTGATCTTGTGATTGGGTCTGCGGGAGTTTGGGCGGGACTTTGATTCTGCGGCTCCGTCTCACGACACTACTGCGCAGACTCTGGCTCCAAACTAATCTCTACTGCTCAGACTCTGGCTCCAAACGAATCTCTACTGCGCAGACTCTGGCTCCAAACGAATCTCTACTGCGCAGACTGGCTCCAAACGAATCTCTACTGCGCAGACTCTGGCTCCAAACGAATCTCTACTGCTCAGACTCTGGCTCCAAACGAATCTCTACTGCGCAGACTGGCTCCAAACGAATCTCTACTGCGCAGATTCTGGCTCCAAACGAATCTCTACTGGACAGACTCTGGCTCCAAACGAATCTCTACTGCTCAGACTCTGGCTCCAAACGAATCTCTACTGCGCAGACTCTGGCTCCAAACGAATCTCTACTGCGCAGACTGGCTCCAAACGAATCTCTACTGCGCAGACTCTGGCTCCAAACGAATCTCTACTGCTCAGACTCTGGCTCCAAACGAATCTCTACTGCGCAGACTGGCTCCAAACGAATCTCTACTGCGCAGATTCTGGCTCCAAACGAATCTCTACTGGACAGACTCTGGCTCCAAACGAATCTCTACTGCTCAGACTCTGGCTCCAAACGAATCTCTACTGCGCAGACTCTGGCTCCAAACGAATCTCTACTGCTCAGACTCTGGCTCCAAACGAATCTCTACTGCGCAGACTCTGGCTCCAAACGAATCTCTACTGCTCAGACTCTGGCTCCAAACGAATCTCTACTGCTCAGACTCTGGCTCCAAACGAATCTCTACTGCGCAGACTCTGGCTCCAAACGAATCTCTACTGCTCAGACTCTGGCTCCAAACGAATCTCTACTGCGCAGACTCTGGCTCCAAACGAATCTCTACTGCTCAGACTCTGGCTCCAAACGAATCTCTACTGCTCAGACTCTGGCTCCAAACGAATCTCTACTGCGCAGACTCTGGCTCCAAACGAATCTCTACTGCTCAGACTCTGGCTCCAAACGAATCTCTACTGCGCAGACTCTGGCTCCAAACGAATCTCTACTGCGCAGATTCTGGCTCCAAACGAATCTCTACTGGACAGACTCTGGCTCCAAACGAATCTCTACTGCGCAGACTCTGGCTCCAAACGAATCTCTACTGCGCAGACTGGCTCCAAACGAATCTCTACTGGACAGACTCTGGCTCCAAACGAATCTCTACTGCGCAGACTCTGGCTCCAAACGAATCTCTACTGCTCAGACTCTGGCTCCAAACGAATCTCTACTGCTCAGACTCTGGCTCCAAACGAATCTCTACTGCGCAGACTCTGGCTCCAAACGAATCTCTACTGCGCAGACTCTGGCTCCAAACGAATCTCTACTGCTCAGACTCTGGCTCCAAACGAATCTCTACTGCGCAGACTCTGGCTCCAAACGAATCTCTACTGCGCAGATTCTGGCTCCAAACGAATCTCTACTGCGCAGACTCTGGCTCCAAACGAATCTCTACTGCGCAGACTCTGGCTCCAAACGAATCTCTACTGCGCAGACTCTGGCTCCAAACGAATCTCTACTGCGCAGACTCTGGCTCCAAACGAATCTCTACTGCGCAGACTCTGGCTCCAAACGAATCTCTACTGCGCAGACTGGCTCCAAACGAATCTCTACTGCGCAGATTCTGGCTCCAAACGAATCTCTACTGGACAGACTCTGGCTCCAAACGAATCTCTACCGTGCAGACTCTGGCTCGTAATTTCCCCCAAAGATGGCAGCGGCCATATTGAGACGCTTTGGCTTCACTTTTCTATAGTGGAATGAAGCAGAGATGCGTTGTCCATCTTTTTTTTTACAGTCTATGGTCGCGTTGTGCTGCGTGATATTACTGCGCCTGCTTCGGCCATGTTATGGCAGCAAACTTCCTTGACTATTACGCCAGAATGGGAGTGTAGTTCCTAATCTTATCGGCCTAGAAAATCGCATCTTTACATTTTCCGCTGGTCTTAGTACACGATATAACTGCAGAAGAGTCAAGTTTTAAATAGGACAAATACCGAAACTCGTTGGTCATTTTTGAACGCGATGCTATTAGTCTAATAGGATTCAATGATCTATGCTAAAAGTGATATCACCAGAATAGGAGAATGGCTGAATGGATTTCAAAACAATAAAGGGATTAGTTCAAATTACAGATAATTTACTCACCCCCTTGTCATCCAAGATGTTTATGTCTTTCTTTCTTCAGTCGATAAGAAATTATGTTTCTTGAGGATAACATTTCAGGGTTTTTTCTCCATACTTCAATGGTGCCCCCAAGTATGAACTTCTAAAATACAGTTTAAATGCAGCTTCAAAAGGCTCTAAACGATCCCAGCTTAGGAAAAAGGGTCTTATCTAGCGAAACGATCAATCATTTTTAAAACAAAATGACAATTTATATACTTTTAACCTCAAACGCTTGTCTTGTTTATGTCTGCCTGCACTCAGTTTTTTACGGTTCAAGACGGTTAGGGTATGTTGAAAAGCTCTCATCACTGAAGAAGTACTGACCCAGTGTTTACAAAGTGAACATGCAAAGAAGATCAAACGCCCTTTACCAAAAAAAAAAAAAAAAAAGGTAAAACAGCGATGTAGGACAATTTTGAAGTTGGAGGAGAAAATTTGATCATAAGCTGCTGTGTGAACTGGACATTTCAAGTCTCACACCTGTAAGTAAATGCATTGTCAGTCCCAAAAATGGACAGTGTGAAAGTAGACTTACTTTCCCAAAGCGAAGACAGTAGTTGCTATGGTGAGATTTTGTGATTGGTAGATAGAGTCGATCAGTGCGGAGTCAAAGGTTCCCTCCCAAATGATTGGCGCTGACCATGATGTCACAGTAGCAACATCTGTCCGACTTCATTAAAAACACAAATACAGCACTGTAATCATTCCAGTCATGAGTGGATATGGGCTATTACAGGTTGATACTAAAAACATAATACTCACCCTGCGAACACACTCGACTGTTTGTACAACAACCTTTAATAAAAATTAATAAACAGAAAGAACAACAGACATTTTATTGGTCCATAAAGTTGATACACATTTAAAACATGGGTTTCCAATTTTGTTTTTTCTTTTTTAATTTTCATCTATGAACTGAAGACATCATCATTTAACTCTCACTGGTCATCTGATCACAACCACAAAAACAACCATGAACCAAGAATCTTTTTTGTCTTGAGAAGATGAAATTTTACACACCCTGGTGATGAGTGCAATCCAAAGGTCTTTTGCTTCCATTTTGGCCTGATAATAAGAGTCAAACTTTTACTCATTTGAAATTGATTATGTTGTGTGTGTTTCATTGTGCTTGTTTATGAGGACACAAATGTGTGTAATGACATGGGTATGACATAGGTATTTGAAGGTGATTTATGAGGACACTTGGTTAAAGGCTTATAAATCCATCTGGTCTCATGACAAAAATGTACCTGGGGGCACTTTTTCATGAGACGAGAAATACGTACCAAAAAATATCACTGCAGTTAGCAAAAAACAAAAACAAAAACAAAAAAACACTAGAGGCAGTAAAACTCCGACACCTTTTATTCCCTTTTACACAAAGTATCATTAACAGGGTTTTTTTAAAGCGTAATTTTCACACAATTGCTTGAAGAATGTTATATTATGACTTAAAAACAAATTTAAAATGCTGGGAGATTTGAAAACTGATGCTTTTGAATGTTAACATATTCATATCATATCTATGGGTTTTCATAAGCAGTAGGTTTGTTTGGTAGTGTGGGATTACAAATTTAAGAAATGTTGATCCTATGTTCTGACATAGCATCACAGGAAAATCTAAAGTGAACTACACTGTATTTAGCTTCTAGAGGTACAGATGATTACATTCTAAGAAGATCAAATCAGGCAGCCCCGGTGTCTGAGACATTAACCTTTTTGTTCTCAAGGTACAGCTATCCCTTTGTCTCTATGATAATGTGAAGGTATGGGCAATACTGTAGCACATATGCCTTTGAATGTGAAGGTGTGGGCAAGACTGATTGGATTAGCACATATGCCTTTGAATGATGCCATTGTCTCTATGATAATGAGATCAGGGCTGAGACTCCGGTAACGGGCTGATTCCTGTATTGCATTTGCATGCTTTGTTTAAATTGTCTCCACCTCTACGTACCCCTCCCCTTGGAAATGTATATAAACTGTAATTTATCTGACTTAGTCAGACGAATTTTGAAGATCTGCAGCGACGAGCAGCTAGGATCTCAATAAAGAGAAACTTATGCTTCAAAACGTCCAAAACTTATAACTTATATCCAAAACGTCTCCTGGTCTCTGAGAAAAATTCACAACAGTAGCACGCATTACGAATATGTTTTTGAGGGGTGAAGAGCTCCGGTTATGGCAAGCTGTTTTAGCCTAAAATATACTAAGTGTTACTCGTCGTAGGCTAATTGCATTTTTACTAGTAACAATTCAATTAGAGAGCTCTATAATTTAATTCTTACTAGTAACAATATTAATTAAAGAGCTATCTAATTTAATTCTTACTAGTAACAATTCCAATTACAGAGCTCTCTAATTCAATTCTTACTAGTAACAATTCCAATTAGAGAGCTCTACAAATTAATTTTTACTAGTCATATGTCTCCATTGACTTCCATTCAATTTTAATTACAGAGCTCTACAACAGAATTTTTACTAGTAGGAAATTCAATTAGAGAGCTCTACTATTGAATTCTTACTAGTAACAATTCCAATTAGAGAGCTCTCTAAATAAATTTTTACTAGTAATAATTCCAATTAAAGAGCTCTCTAATTCAGTTTTTACTAGTAACACTAGTAAACGTTTTGTAGAGTCCGCATCAGAAAAATAATACTTCGCGAGGGCCTGTTTGGCATGGCCCTCCTTAAATGGCTGCCAAACAGGAAGTAACCATAGAAGCAGCAGAGGGAGCAGTAACAGTCAGTGTTGAGCAAGGGCTCCCTCTGCTGGCCTGGCGTTACAGATCCCCCCTCTATGAGCGACTCCTGGTGCTCAACAAACAAAACAAAATCAACAGGTCTAGGAGGGTGGAAAAGCAGGGGGTGGGATGGTGGGCCAGGTCCATGCAGGGGAACAGGTACAGAGTCAGGGCTTGGACCTTGGAGCAGAGGCAGACAGTGAAGCACTGGGGGACCTGGGCCATGGAGCAGTGGCAGACCTGGATCATGGAGCAGAGGTAGGCCTGGACTGTGGAGCAGTGGAAGACAGTGGAACAATGGAGGACCTAGGCCGTGAAGCAGTGGCAGACTGTGGATCAATGGAGGTCCTGGACCGTGGAGCAATGGCAGACAGTGAGACAATTAGGGTTGGGCATCGAGAACCGGTTCCAACTTGGAACCATTAAAAAAATAACGATGCCATTGGAATTGTTTATAAAATTTGTTTTCGATTCCGATCATTGGTTCCAAACACACAAGTTTTGGTTTCCATTGTGGCCACCGTATTTCCGGAAGTGCTTGCCGCGTGCTTGTTCAGTTGCAGCTATGGAGCACGGTAAGCTGCGCTCAAAAGTGTGGCTTTATTTCACACTAAAAAAGCCTGGGTCGGCACAGTGCAACACATGTGACAAAATGATATCTTGCACGGGAGGATGCACTACGAATATGACAAAACACCTACGCCTGCATGATGTACAAATTAAGGAGTGTAGCGTGTTTGACGTGCTGCGCAGGTCCATTGTCTCGTCCTCCTCGGGCAACCCTGCGCTAACCAACGTTAGTAACGTTACCTCGTCACAACAATCAGGTAAGTGATCCAACAATAGGTAAGAGTTTAACAATAAAGCGCTTGACCAAATTTGGTGAACAACAACGTTACTGAAATATTTTTTTCCCTCGTAGATGAATGTAGCGTTATGCAAATTGCCCACGCTAGTAGCAGTCCTAATATTACTGCTGCTAATGCTAAACCGGTGGAGACTCGTTGTGAAACTCCATTCACATTGGCTCCAAAGCAGGGGAAAATGCCAGTGGAGAAAGTGGAAGAGTGCCACAGAAAAGTTACCGCATGTGTGGTGAAAAGACTGCATCCCTTCTCTGATGTAGAATCCCCGACGTTCAGGTAACTGTTAATGTTAATCAAAGAGTTAAGATAGAAATCTTGCTTCCCAACCGATGTTAGGTCCTATCATTATGCGTTTTTATGTTCACAGGGATATGATCCATTCTATCATCCCCAAGTACACCCCCCCTACCAGAGACTATTTGGCAAACCAGTTAATCCCAATTTGGTACAAGATAGAAAAATCTAATGTAATCTCTGAGCTTGCTGATGTCCACTCTGTTGCCCTCACTTGTGACTCTTGGACTAGCATTGCTCAAGACCACTACCTAACTGTCACAGCACACTATTAAGTGGAGGGCAAAATGAAGCTGTCTACACAGCCCAGACCGGACATGCCGTGGCAGAGGAGATCGGTGACATCCTGAAAGAATATGGCATTTTTGACAAAGTAGTGGCTGCTACTGTGGATAATGCAGCAAATATGGACATAGCCATAAAAAGACTACAGTTTGTGAAACTTGGCTGCTTTGCTCATACACTCAATCTTGCAGCACAGAGTCTCTACTCCCTGTCTGCAGTGACTCAGTGGACTGCAAAGATCCGTACCATCATTGTGTGGATGAAGAGGTCCTCGATGGCAAAGATTGTTCTGCGAGAGAAGCAAGATCTCCTCAGTAAGAATCACTAAATTTGTTTCATTTGACCACAATGAATGCTATATAATTAAAATGCCTTTTTTAGTAACATAAATTTTGCATGCATTTATTTTTTTCAAATAGTACAACAATAGCTGATGTCTGAATGTAACTAAATCACATAAATGTTGTATGGTGATGTTATATACTATCATTTGTTTCTTTGTATTTGTGATTTTATTGTGTGTGTCAGAGCTGCCGCAACACTTACTCACACTTGTTGTGAGAACTCGATGGAACTCTCTCTACCTTATGATGGAGAGATTCCTAGAGCAATACCCTGCAATTCAAGCAGCCAGCTTGGATCAATGGCTGAGAAAGAATATGGAGAGGGACAGGTAGAGCTAGATAGGATAGATGGAAATCTGGGTATCCTACTCAATGTATTTATACAGCACAGCACCAATACACAAGATGAATAAAGCACTAAGCAGCTCAAGATTCAGTTAACTTCAAGTGAGAGTCTAATGTTAGATAATTAGTAAAAGTGTAGTAAAACAAAGTGATAAATAGATAAACGTGTAAGCAAAAATAACTATAAATTTTATATTATAAAATGTATCCTAATTGTCACACACAGACTTGCCCGGCTGAGTGATGAAGACTTCAGGAAGGCAGAGGACTTCATCAACTTGATGAGAGTTCTTTACACTTCCACACTTTGCGTTTCAACGGAAAAGAACCCCACATGTGGTCAGATCCTGCCAATTCTCAAAAAGCTAGAGATGCACTTTACTGTTGTTGAGGGAGACACAGTATTTGTATCCAATCTCAAGAAGCAAGTTTGGGCAAACTTGTCCAAGCGATATCAGGTAAAAATTAGGTGAACTTTCATTAAAGAACAATACATTAAATAATTCTATTACTGTGACCTTATTGTTTATTTAAATAACATTTTTATTTTACAGAGCGAGGACATCAGGAACTTTCTTGAAGTGGCAACAGCATTAGACCCCCGCTTCAAACTAAATACGGATTGTGATGATGACTCTGTCGGTGTCTGGGACCGAATCAAGAGACAGATGATGACAGATTCTGAGCACAAGCAGGTTATATAATGTCATTGAAGCTCAAACATTTGATGTCTCCAATTCAGCCATTAAAATATTTGGTCTATAAATACCAATTATGTTATTTATTATGTTATTAGTTACAGAGGATGATTGTGGAGAAGGTAGTGATGTCAGAACAATGTGGTCAGAGAAAAGGCATGATAATGATGAAGTGGAGGAGGAAGATGAGAATGTAAGCACAAAAATGCTGAAATATTATATTTAGGATCTTAGCCTCTGCCTTAAGTAGATGTTTTTCTTTTAGTGAATAAGTCTATTCTTTGTTTTTGCAGCAACAACCTCCAAGAAAACATCCAAGAAAGTCTCCATTGGAGGAGCTTTTTGCCGATGACGATGCAGAAAAGAGGTCATCACAGAGGAGGACCATGTCCATCCAGGACCATGCAGAGAAGGAGATGCAGATGTATAAGGAGACACCACCAACCTTTACGTCTGATGACCCTGCTGCCTGGTGGTGGAACCAGCGCATGACTTATCCTTTAATGTCAAACATAGCCTTTTCGTATTTGTGTGTTCAGGCCTCCTCTACACCTAGTGAACGGGTTTTCTCAACTGCCGGTGACACAATCTGTGCTGAACGTTCACGGATACAGCCTGAGAAGGCAGACATGCTCATATTTCTGAACAAGAACTGTTTTTAATGAATTAAGTTTATACATGTACAGAGAGTCCAGACCAGGGTGCAAGTTCTGCATATATAAATCTGTTTTTTGGTCTGGTGCAGAGGCATTCCTAATTTTCTCCTACATGGGCTGCAGCTCCTAAATCTAAAACTCATATTGAATCAAAATAAAATTATCCTCTGTGAAATCAAATGAGCCTGTGACATGTTTTGACTCCAGCCCACAAAGAATCGGAATTGAGAATCGAAAAGAACCGAAATCGAAAGGAAGAATCGGAATCGGAATCAGAATCGTTCAAATCAAAACGATGCCCAACCCTAGAGACAATGGAGGACCTGGGCCGTGGAGCAGTGACAGACAGTGAGACAATGGAGGTCCTGGGTTCTGGAGCAATGGCAGACAGTGATGCTCTGGAGGGCCTGGGCCATGGAGCAGTGGCAGACCATGGAGCAGTGAAAGCCAGGGCAGGGCAGGCAGAGCAGGGAGCCTTGGTGCTGCAGGCAGAGCAGGGAGCCATGGCAGTGCAGGCAGAGCAGGGAGCCATGGTGGAGCAGGCAGAGCAGGAAGCCTTGGCAGTGCAGGAAGCCATGGCGGAGCAGGCAGAGCAGGAACCTGTGGCAGTGCAGGCAGAGCAGGAAGTTCATAAAAGGGTGCCACCCTCTTGGGAGGTTCTGCTGTGTATGCCGCCTCCTTGGGAGGTTCTGCAGCTTGTGCTGCCACCTCTGGAGGCACTGGTGCAGCAGACTCATGGACAGACAAGGCCTCTGTAGCAGACTCGTGGACAGACGAGGCTTCTGGAGCAGACGAGGCCTCTGGAGCACATTGTGCAGCCCACACACTCAAAATGGCGATGGCCATCATTAGCAGCGCAGTGGATAGAGGGAGGCCCACCGGGCTAGTGGATGTAGGGACCACTGGGATGCCAGCAGCCCTCACTGACATCAGTGGTGGGTCCATCACACTGGCAATCATGACATGACGAGGCTCTGAAGGATAAGGTGATGCATGGCATGGCTTTAGCTGATCAGATGAGGCATGGCGTGGCTCTGGCAGATCAGACGAGGCACGGTGTGGCTCTGGTATAGGGACCGTGGTTTGGCTTGACTTTGGCATGGCGGCCATCTTGGCCGGAGACTCTGGCATGGCGGCCATCTTGGCCGGGGACTCTGGCGTGGTGGCCATCTTGGCAACAGGCTTAGGGATGGCGGCAATCTTGTGAACTGACTCTGGAAGGGCGGCCATCTTGTGAGATGACTCTGGAAGGGCGGCCATCTTGTGAGATGACTCTGGAAGGGCGGCCATTTTGTGAGCAGACTCTGGAAGGGCGGCCATAATGGGTGCAGACTCTGGAAGGGTGGCCATCTTGTGAACAGGCTCTGGGGTGGCGGCCATCTTGTGAACAGGCTCTGGGATGGTGGCCATCTTGTGAATAGGCTCTGGGATGGCGGCCATCTTGTGAACAGGCTCTGGGATGGCGGCCATGATGGGTACAGGCGTGGCGTGAGCAGGCCTCGGAGCGGCAGGCATGGCGTGAGCAGGCCCCGGAGCAGGCCTTGAAGCAGCAGGCATGACGTGAGCAGGCTGTGGCTTGGCAGATATGATGTGAGTAGGCCTTGCAGCAGCAGACGTGATGTGAGCAGGCTCTGAAGCAGCAGGCTTGACGTAATCAGGGCTTGTGACTTGAGGGGGCTTCGTAGCAGCAGGCTTGATGTAAGCAGGCCTTGGAGCAGCAGACATGACGTGAGCAGGTTTTGGAGCAGCAGACATGACGTGAGCAGGTTTTGGAACAGCAGACATGACGTGAGCAGGTTTTGGAGCAGCAGACATGACGTGAGCAGGTTTTGGAGCAGCAGACATGACGTGAGCAGGTTTTGGAGCAGCAGACATGACGTGAGCAGGTTTTGGAGCAGCAGACATGACGTGAGCAGGTTTTGGAACAGCAGACATGACGTGAGCAGGTTTTGGAGCAGCAGACATGACGTGAGCAGGTTTTGGAGCAGCAGACATGACGTGAGCAGGTTTTGGAACAGCAGACATGACGTGAGCAGGCTGTGGCTTGGCAGACGTGACGTGAGCAGGCCTTTGTGTGGGGGGTACTGTGAGGTTGTGGGGCTCCTCATCCGCAACTCCCACAGTAAATGCAGATCCACTCAGTAAAAAAGCCAAATCTATATATAGCTATATATAGCAAGATATATAGCAATATATGTTAAACAGATCGTTGTCAAGACAGGCAGGGTCAAGTACCAGCAAACAGAGATATCCAAGGCGAGACAAAACATAATCCAGAAATACAGGTGAGGGTCAAAATCCAGAAGGGCAGTCCAAAGCAACAAATGAAACAAAACAATGAAACAACGTAAAACTATGGCAACGGAAAATAACTAGGAAAACAAAACAATGGCAATGGAAATACAGACAATGACTATGGCAATGGAAAACAAGGAAAAGCTTGGTAGAGTCCGCAACAGCAAAACAATACTTCGCGAGGGCCTGTTTGGCATGGACCTCCTTAAATGGCTGCCAAACAGGAAGTAACCATAGAAGCAGCAGAGGGAGTGGTAACAGTGTTCAGCAAGGGCTCCCTCTGCTGGCCTGGTGTTACACTTACTAGTAACAATTGAATTAGAGAGCTTTCTAATTGGAATTATTACTAGTAAAAATTGATTTAGAGAGCTCTCTAATTGTAATTATTACTAGTAAGAATTCAATTGTAGAGCTCTCTAATTGTAATTCTTACTAGTAAAATTTATGTTGTAGAGCTCTGTAACTAAAATGAATAGTAAAAATTCATTTGTAGAGCTCGCTATTTGGAATTGTTACTAGTAAGAATTGAATTAGAGAGCTCTGTAATTGGAATTGTTACTAGTAGTAATTGAAGTAATTGAGTAATTGAGCTCTCTAACTGTAATTGTATTGTAATTAGTAAAATTTGATTTAGAGAACTCTCTAATTGGCATTGTTACTAGTAGGAACTGAATTATAGAGCTCTCTAACTGAATTGTTACTAGTAAAAATGCAATTACTTCGAGTAACGCTTAGTATATTTTAGGCTAAAATCTACACACAAGGAAGATTCAAATGCGTTTTAATATGGGGTTTGCATTTGTTAACACTATCGGGTAGGTTTAGGGGTTGGGTTTGGTGTAGGGCATATTTCCAACAGATAAAGCATTGACTTTTAGCAACAGTCCCCGGATATTTAAACTCTGAAGTGCCGCAATACGTACCAGAAGCAACGTAATAAAAACAGCAATACTTACCTATATCAACGTTTTTTTTTTTTTTACGTGCTAGGGTTCAGTATTAAACCTGTGTTTTAGCGCCACTCAGTGAACATTTCTTTTGAAACGGTGCTGCTAAAAACTACCCAGAAGTACGTATTTTTATGAGACTGGGTTGTAATCATACAGAATGAGTTTTTTATTCTAAAAATGCACAAAGTTTTCTGTAAGGGGTTGGTTTAGGTGTAGGGTGATATAAAATATAGTTTGTTCGGTTAAAAAAACATTAGACATATGGTGAGTCCTCATAAACCACAAAAACCAACATGTGTTTTTGTGCGTGCATGTGTTTTTGACTATGAGCATGCACATAAATACTAGCATGTGTGTGCACATTATGACTCACTTGATGGTGCCATGTTGTATTATCTGCTGACTGCAGCTTAAAACAGTAAAATAAAGAAATAAACAATTCAGTAATGCAACCTCAAATCAAGAGAACAACACATACACTACATCTGCACCATGTTTTTCTAACTGCACTGAACTCACCTGTTCTGTTTATTGTTCAGGTAAATGAGCCTGTAAAGAAAGACATTATGAGGAAAGATCTCTGTAAATATGAAACTGTTTATCTTCTTCTCAGTGTTTAGAGTTTTCCCTGCTGAAAAAAACAGCTAATACCAGGCTGGTTGGCTGGTCTTAGCTGGTTTAAGCTGGAAGTAGCTGGTTTTAGCTGGTCTCCCAGCCTGGCCAGGCTGGTTTTAGCTGGTGGTCTCCCAGCCTGACCAGCTAAGACCAACCTGACCAGCCTGGGAAAGTGGCCAAAACCCCTCTAAAACCAGCCTGCTGACCAGCTATGACCAGCTAAAACCAGCCAACCAGCCTAGGCTGGTTTTAGCTGTTTTTTCAGCAGGGTTATATCTATGCTTGTCATGTAAACAGAAAATGCAGAGTAATGCATTGCTTTAAATTTTGGTTGAAATCAACCAAGACATTTGCTTTGCTGTCCCAAATATCATTCATACTAATAATATGATACATCTTGAGAATAAAATTCAAATGTACACGTTTTTAAAGTGGTCATAAAATGATTTTGCATCAAAAATAAGGCACATAAGCAGAATAGAGTGGCAATACTATGCTAAATAGGCCTACTTCATGTACTCATCCAGGCCATATGGCAAGCAGTGGTAATGCTAGCAACTTCTGATAAATAATACTGCATTATTGACACATTAATTCACAACTCCAAAACAAAGGCAAATATTTACATTACATACATACCCACTCAATACCATCCCAAAGAACACAAGAATGATGAGAAAATTCTGACGCATCAGCATTGTTAGAGTGCCCGCATTAATATGAAGTCAGAGACTGAAGTATAAGTGAGAGGAATAAATCAAGAGAGATGTATCAAAGAAGGAGGAGTGTGTCCAAATAAAATAGACGCATTAGGGTGGGGCCCTGCATTAGAGAGCAACAAATGAGACTCAAACAGGCCCGGACTGGCTAATTAGGAGCACCGAGAGAATTCAACACCTCATGCCACCGGGTTGAAATAAGGATGCTGTATCTAGGCTGCCTGCACTCACAGCAGCAGCACTCTTTTTATGTATTATTGTCTCACAGCTCCACTTGAAGATATGCAAGCAAAAAATAAGATATTAAAAAATGGATAATAGCAAGTGCAAAGGTGACACTGAAAAGGGCATTATAATTATAAAAAATAATAAAGCTCTAGAAACTGACACGGCTTAATGTACTAAAATGAGTAGGCCCCACCCTTGTCCTTAAAGGCACAATATGTATATTTTGATTAAAATTTCAAAAAACAACTAGAACAGTGTTTTATATTTTGCTGACTTGTGTACTTACATTATCCCAAATGTTTCGAAGAATGTAAAACTAACTTAGACTAAGCAACTAAGCATATCTTCAAACTCATAGAAAATAACCAAAACAATCCAAGGTTTTTATTTAGCACAGTGGCTAGATTAACAAATAACCAGACACCACCTGACCTAAATATTCCCTTACAGTTTAATAAATATGAATTTCTTCACTAATAAAATAGATAACATCCAAAATAAAATAACAAATGTAGATTCTAGAGCATCTAATACTTCAGCTTCATTCATTGCACCTGCAAAACTGCAGTGCTTTACATCTATGGGACAGGAAGAGCTAAAAAAAAAAAAAAAAAACGTATCACTGCGTCTAAACCAACAACATGCCTATTAGATGCTGTACCCACTACAGAAAGAAAGAGCTGTTACCTTTGATTGTTTATTCATGTTTAAGGATTGGATATCTGTGAACAATTTTGCACAGAATATATATTCAGATATTGCAGAAAAGGACACTGTGATGTTTTTAAAGAATAGTGCTGGAGATTTATCCTTTAAGTACTTTTCTCATATTTGTGAAATATATTTGAAGTTGTAAAGCAGCTGTTTTTGTGACTTATTCAAAAAGATTATGTCATTAGTAAAAACAATACATTTTATTTTTTTATTTATTTGATGTTTTTTCATTTCAAGGTTTGGATAATTATGAACACTAATTCTTACAGTAAATAAATTCTGATACTGTTAATATTACATTGTTACATTGTTGTAAATATAGCAGGGATATGTTGTTACACCAGATTATACATTTTATTTAAATACTTTATTTTAGTTGTAATTATTATTTTTTATGAGGGTATTTTATTTTGAAAGAGGGTTGTACCATAGATATTTATGACTTACATGCTCAGGGCAAGTTCTGCAATCTTACTGTATTTGTACACTACAGTATGTACATTGAGCTTGTTTGGGATCAAATTTATTTTTATTTTTTATGTATTTGTATTGTTAAAATATATAAAAACAATTGATTTTATTTGGATGGATTAATTAGATTAACCAGTTGTTATCATTTCTGTTTGTGCTGGTGGTCAGTTATGAACAATAGGTCAAATTGGACTGCTAGCAAAAACTTGAGAGGCTCCTCCTCTAACAGCTGTAATCTCACTCCAAACTTTTGCTAAAAATTTGAGAGCTCTGCAGTACTATTGAAATCGTGTTGTGCTGTATGGAGTCCACTAGATGGTGATATCTGCCGTTGACAAACCAAGATTGCTCTTCACTGACAAAATGCTCTGTTATATTAAGCTTATTGTGGAAAAACAGAATGTTGTAGAGACTGGCTGCGTTATGTGAGTACAATTAAAACTAAAGTATAGGCTAATCACGTTGTCCAATAGACTTGTTATTGATTTGTGAACGTGTTGAAAATGTGACGTTCTATTTCTGGCAATTTCTTTGTACGTTATCACACAATAAATTATCTTTGAATATGTTATACTGTTATATAGACACTAACGGATGTCTAACGGTAATTTCGAATTTTACTTTAAACCGACTAGGCCCACCTGAGCAACCCCAGACAGGACGTTTAAAAGATCGCAGGCACTAAAGGTAAGCCTCACTTTAAAAATATTGAGCTAATTTCAGGGTCATGGGTAATATTGCACTCTGTATTTTTGTTTTACACTTAAATAAATTCATAATAACATTGCACACTCGCATGAGATAAAGACATCAGTCACACCAGAGGCCTCGAAAATAATAGGTTACGCACTTAGGTCACGGTTTGGTCAGTTACTCGGTTGCGTGGCCATATTGGCGATACTCGGATTTAAACAACACTGATAGATGCTGTCTAAACAACGAAAAAAAAGTGTGGAAGCTGCTAAATCATATAGAGAAGGATTTAGTAAGCAGGAAAGGGCGCAATATTTTGATAAACGTAAGTTAATAGGTGGTAAAGATAAATACAAGTAGTATTATTTCTGATATTAGCCTAATATTTCACCTACCTGACAAGAAATGATAAAAACAAACATGATATTGTCAAGATTCTTACTCTGGAAATCCTGGTTCAGTTTGGCCATCCACAAATGGCTTTTGTTCCTCTGACAGGTTTTGCACTCTTCTCCTTGATTTGTTATAACTTCCGGCAGTTTTTAGTGCTCCAAATGTTTTTCCCGGTCCGACCAATTGATACAGCCCAAAACATGACAATAATTGACAATTTTCAGCAGCAATAATCAGCAAAATATGTGAGTTTTGTTCGGTTTAATGGCATTGTTTACGTTCAGTGCTGCCAATATGGCCAATTGATGAGGTGTCGTGAAAACTCTTTATATAGATGTATAAGACCTGAAGAAAACACTGTTAGTATTTCCATTCATCAGTGCCAGCTGAAATCTGACAACTAATGCACAGTTGTTATTTTTCTCCCATATGACTAACCACTCTGAAACCGCAGGAATGTCAACACTGACGGGTCCAATTCATGCTTTTTAAAGCACTGCAACAAATAGTAACTGGACAACATCTATTATTATTCTATGTATTTATGATTTCTCTGTTGATTTGTATGTTAGGACAACCCCAAAGCATCTTAAAGCATCCAAAACCAACCTAATTTAAGATTTCCACCAAATATGTAATGTACATACCATTTGTATAGGCACCAGTATGTGATGTAAACAAATCACTGTCAGTGTAATTACAAAGTTTCCCACTTTCCCAAAGGAAATCAGTAGACCATTTTGATTAGAGGAAGAGAAATCAAGCAGCTGAAGGATAATGTACAGCCTAGTGTCATGACAAGCATAAATAAATATGAATGATCCGTCACATGACTCAGCCATCATTCTCAGAGGCAAACGCTTGCGCCTGCATTTCCCTTCAGATGGGCGCTGAATTGTAATGCACTGGCGCTTTTTATATAACTGTTACTCCGCAATCCAGCATTTGCACAGTATTGTAAGAAAGAAAGGAAGAAATAGCAAATTGTATTACGAAATATAAGAAAAGAAGTGAATGTGAGCTTTGGGAAGCATCTGGATTGCTCCATAGGGTTCTACATGACATAAAGCAACTGGTACGCATCTCAATGCAATAAACAAGTGACAATGCAGCCTCTCTCTCTCTTTGTCATATACACTCATTGTCTTTCTCCCATACAGGTTGAAATGAACTAAATTACTGCATAAACAACAATGCACAAGCCCCTTCTCATGGAAAACCACAGTCTGTTGAGAGTGAGCGAGATTGTACATGCAGTTTTTATGAGGTAAGCTGTTATGGCTCTAAACCCTTTCACTCTCAGCAATCAGAGGGGAACCTGCCTTCAATTAGAAGCAGAAAATGAACCCAACTGAATGCATCACACAACAGTAAACTAAAAACCAATGATTGTCTATGTGTAAAAAGAAATATAAAATTTGTGAATCTGATTTTTTCAGCTACATCCTGCAGATATGCACAAAGAAGGCGACAGTGATACCAAGAGACGTGCGGTAAACGGTTGGCAGCATCTCTGCTGAGAAAGAAGAGAGACTGAGAGTGAGAAAGAGAAGATGAGAGAGAGAGACAGAGGGAGAAACATCGAGCTGCTGCAGTATCCCTACACTGCTGAGGCTAGGACTGCGTGACTGACTGGTGTGTTTTGCACGAGAGAGAGAGAGAAAGAGAGAGAGAGAGAAGAAGGGAGGGGGGATGGGAAGGATCTTGCTTGGATGAGGAGCAAGCAGGCAGGCAGGCAGCAGCATCATCTCTTTTGTCGCGTGCTGCTGAGGGAACTGGCCGCCTAGAGCCGTGCAGGGCGCTCACTTCTCGCAGGCGCGCACAGCGCCACCGCCTCTCCCGCACTGGCCGCCGCAGGGACAGCGACAGCCTCCGTTACAGGCGCAGCACTGCTTGTTACAGCGGCACCATGGCGCAAGCCGCTAAGCAGATCCGCAAGAACAAGGACCTACAGGAGCTCGCAGCTCAAGAGCTGCGAGAGAAGGAGGAGGAGAAGATCAAGAAGAGGAACAGATCGAGAGACCGTAGACGCAAGGTAACAGAAAAAAAAACCTCCTTCCTTTTTTTTTCGAGGGGAATACGCACACCTTCACACATATCACTGACTCATTGTGTTAACCAGTCAGCTAGAGCTGGTCGTTCACAGATTATGTTTTAGGAAGATGCTGATGTCTGGCGGGGCGGATGAGGGGGGGTCATGACTGAGATGATTGGTTAAGTAGCCCTTCGGTCCTCAGGGGAACATCCTGCTCGATCGATTTAGAAGGAAACGCTGTTTACGACTGATGCTGCATCAAAGCAAACCTGAATGCTTTATGCATTCAGATGCACCATTGTCATGTTCCCTCCGCCTGTCACCATCTCATATCTATGCTGTAAGCGTGAACTTTGCCAGAACGTGAGTGTAATGTCTGCACCTGCCTTTGCCGCCCATTCTCATTACAGTTTGTATGATGGAATGGGAGCTGAAGTGCATTATGGGAGCTCTGCTGCTTTGCTGCTCTGAGCCCTCTGGCTCCCTACTTACCTTACCTTTCCACCAATGTGCATGCGATGATGTACGGTCGCACGCATGCAGATTTGAGCTTCACACGAGCTTGGAAGTACACGTGACTCAGGTTAGAGCCGAAGACGACAAGATCGAAAGCGGCCGGGGTGATGACTCTGCTCCCGTCTGCTCACCAAGGCTCATAAAACCTGTCAGCTTAGCATTTATCAGCGTGCTCGCGTAACTACCCGATCGGGCAGAGATATGTGGCCGGCGGTGGTAGGATGTCAGTGTAGCGCCAATTAACACAAGCGAGTTGCTGACACACACAGTGACACGAAAAGATACTGGAGACTAAAGATCACTCTGAGGACTGTCCTTGAGGGTTGGCTGTTTAATCTTCGGTGGGACATCTGATGAAGCATTTGTCAAGGCTGTCAGTGACCCCTTGAGATTGCACAGGGGTCTGGAAAATTGAAGTCGGGACTTGTTTGATGACACTCTTGCCTTTTTTTTGGTTATGCTTAAATGTTAAGCAGTTCAACACTCAATCTTCATATGCAATGTATTTGGATATCATAGTGTCAAGATAAATGCAAACCGTTTGTTTCCTAAGGTCTAAACTTGACCGTACAGCTAATGCAAGATGCATATGTTTGTATGAGCTTAATTGAAAATTGTGCAGCTTCAGGCGTAAACCAGTCACATGAGTTCAACCATTGGCACGCAGAAGGGTAAATACTGGCACATAAACAAAAATGGAGACTGAGAGGAATATTGTATCACAAGTCAAGAATTATACACTAGCACTTGGCTTGTACATATAAGTGACATTTGTGAATCAAATTCCTATGTCTTCTAACAGTTGCCATGAAACAGAAGTAGAGATAAGTCTTTACTTCTGTATTGTGATGTGTATCTGAGTGTAATGGATTATAGAAGGAAATATAATTAAGCATAATTAAACATTATAAGAAAAAATAAAAATGTTAAAAAATTAAACATATACATGACCCTGGACCACAATACCATACATGGTATGGGTTAAAATGATCAATGTTTCTTTTATGCCAAAAATCATTAGGATATTATGTTCCATGAAGATATTTTTTTAAATACAGTAAATATAGCAAAACGTATTTTTTGATGAGTAATATGCATTGTTAAGAACTTCATTTGGACAACTTTAAAGGCGATTTTCTCAATATTTAGGTTTTTTTTACACCCTCAGATTCTAGATTTTCAAATAGTTGTATCTCTGCGAAATACTGTCCTATTCTAACAAACCATACATCAATGGAAAGCTTAATTATTCTCTCAATTTCAGAAAATTGACCCGTCTGACAGGTTTTGTGTTTCAGGGTCACATATGTGGATGAGTCATTCACAAGATCTGTAGTATGCATTTACAAACTAGATTGAATTTTCATTTCATGTTGACTTTACCGTTTATCATCACCCCCCCCCCCCCAGAAGTGGTGCAGTAATTGCTATGATGAATTAAAAATGGCACTTCATATCATAAAGATTGCTAACCCCTAGTGTCATCGTGTTTCTGAAAACGTGTCAGTGTTGCTGAGGTCTCAAAGTGTTTTGGACAGTCTGTGGCCTTGTGAGATCTCAGCTGTTGGTGGACAAACAGTTGTGTTGTGATTTTTACACATCCCTGAGGTGGGTGTCCGGAGAAGAATGATGTCAAGTGCCCAGAGTGTGAGATGCAGAGAAACTGTGTTTCAAATGGACTGTTAGCTTTTTTATTTTATTTTTTTTTTAACTTAAAAAAAAGTATTCTGCAACATTTAACATACAGTACATACATCATACAGTATGCTATGTTGTTTTCACGTTACTTTATTTTGTGCATGTTTTAGGGGTCGACCGATTATCGGCCTTAAGCAATTTTATGGTTATTGGTATCGGTCATATTCAAAACTGATTAAATAATTTAAAAGCATTTAAAGAAATTCTGTATTTTTAGAAAGTTTTGGAATATTTGTCCTCTCCCTAAAATTGTCCCTACTGAATACATAATATATAATTGAATAAAAATGGTTATATTGACCTATTAAAATTTAGCTTACATCTTCTTTGTAAATATATTTTTTTCTATTTTACTAAAATTTTAATATAAAATAAATCAATAGCAAATATAATTTTAACAATGTTTCAAGTGTGATTTATGAGATTTCTATTTTGAATCCAATTTTTCTTTGTAAAAGGCAAAAAAGTTCATACTGATTTCAAACTTTAAGGATTTATT
>NC_133379.1:25032418-25063556 GCF_049309525.1 Garra rufa
TTTAGTTGTGGGACAGCAGTTTGCACCAATTCTGTTGTATGGCCCATATATCGGTTCAAAATATCGGTTATCGGTCTTGATCTGTAATAATCAGTATTGGCATCGGCCCTGAAAAACACATATCAGTCGACCCCTAACATATTTAATTGCGGTTGCATCAGTATATTATTATTATGTTACGTTTTAAATATAATTTTGTGCAGAAATGTCTTGTTGCAGTGCACTTTTTGAAAGTTTAAGCACATTGTCTTGTGTCTGTATACTACACATTTTAGCATATGCAGCAGATCATGTGGCTACAATATTAAAAATAAAGGTTCTTTATTGGGATCTTTGGCTTCATGAAGAACCTTTAAAGAAATAGTGAAAAAAATTTAAATTCTGTCATTAATTACTCATCCTCATGTTGTTCCAAACCCAAGACCTTAGTTCATCTTTGGAAAACAAATTAAGATATTTTGGATGAAATCCAAGAGCTCTCTGACCCTCCATAGATAGCAAGGGTCCTATCATGTTCAAGGTCCAGAAAGTACATTGTTTTCTATTTTCTATTATTTAGGGGTCGACTGATTATTGTTTTGGCTGGCCAATATTGAGCATTTTTACGGTTATTGGTCAAAACTGATTTGCCGATTAAATAATTTAAAAGCATTTCAAGAGTTTTTTTCAGAGCCCTTGTTATTCTTAATTTTGACATTCATTTTCATTTTTACACCAGACTTATCGGTTCAGATTATCGGTTATCGGTCTACTTGATCTGGAATAATCAGTATCGCCATCAGCCCTGAAAAACGCATCGGCCCCTAGCATGTTTGAACATAGTATAACCTTTGCTGTCTATGGAGGGTCAGAAAACTCGGATTTCATCAAAAATATCTGAAAGGTTGTTTGTGAAAGCCCCATTTTGGAACCTTTACCATGTGGACCGTATACAGTTTGTTTGCTTTACACAGTATGCATACTGCAGAAACAGTAGTACAGTAGCTTTTCTAAACATAGCCTTTGCAGAAGACACAAGAAGAGGAGGTTCTTTAATTCTTGGAAATAGTAGCATTTACTAGCTGCACTGGTGCTTTGTATTCTTTTTACTTATAAAAGATGGTATCTGAAGTAGTGCTGCTATGTACAACACACAGTATTAATTACCCCACAGTACTTTTATGTCTCTAAGCTGATCTTGCTGTGTGTGTACAATCTTATACATCGCATCCATATGGCTTACACATGGCCTGGCCCAGATTCCCATACAGCAGAGAGCATGCATTTGTCTTGTTACCTAATAGGAGAAGGTGAAGTCACACATATCAGTAAGTACCTTCAGTCACGGGCTATATTTATTCCGTGCCTGAGTCGCTACCAATCTGTCCGTGATCCTGCCAACTTGAAGGGATGCGTTGCCCAGGATTCTGGAAGGTTCAGTTGTGATCTATGGGAGATGCTTTTGTAATATCACATTTGCACCACTAGAGGCAGCAGACTTAGAGAGCGAAAGGTCCACTGAGAGTGGGAGTGACAGGTGAAATATAGCAGCATAATGTCAGAGATCAGGGTTAGTCCAAGTGCATTATAATTAAGTACCTGCTGCGGTTGGAATAGGATAAGACCACATTTGCCATTAAAGCCATACTGCTTAACGTTAATATCTCTGTCGCTGATAAAGATTTTTTAAATGTCTCTGGACGCCTGCCTGGACAACAAAATGTGAAATACCCTGGCAAACAACCATATTCCTGTGTGTAATTGAATATTTCCAGCCATATTCTTTTAGAAGTCAGGACAGAGAAAATCAGTTCATCTGATGTTCATATTAGTACAATTTTGTACAAAACTGAGGGAATTTCTATTACTGTCACAAATATGTCACTGTTCATTGATTTCAGATCTAGTAAAATAAAAATTTTATCATTATCATTCATGCACTGTTAACATCACAGAAACATTATTTTAGTGTTTCATGACCCTTTAAAAGTTAGGATACAGTCAAATGCTCAAATTTGAACTTTTAGTATTTATTAAAAAAATGAGTGTTTTATAGAGAAAATGTTCATTTATATTCTCATTTGCTTAGTTACAGTCAAGGCACACAAATGGTTTGTGGTCCTTGAAGCTTCAGACATAATTGCTTTGAAATAGATCTCCTCAAAAATTAAATATTAAAGCTAGAGCTGAGTCATTTTTTTGTCCTGACTTAAAATGGTTGTATTACACTTTTTTTTTCCTCTGACATCTAAAGTGCAAAATTGTTCAGTGATTAGAACTGCTAGATTGTATTTCTTAATTTTTACTTGTTGTATAATGAACTTTGAGACACACCAGTCCCATGTGCACAAATGTAAATGCACCAAGTTTGATAATATTGAAGCAAAATGTCAGATATTTGCATCTTCCCTTGAGTGCAATTTTTGCTGCTGTATACTGTAATAAATGTTCTCAGTACTGCAATTTATTGCAGGTTTTGTGGAAGTAGGTGTAGTATTTCATGATAAAAAATGTGAAGGGACATGGGGAATAATATAGATGGCCATTTTTTTTATTTTTTGGATACTTGGATGCGCAGGGATATAATAGTGGAAAGTGTTGTGATGCGGTTATGGTTTTGTTTTGTTAATCGGACACAGCTTTGTATAATTGGACATGTTTCACCTTTGATATTTGAACATTCTGGCTGATAACGATTTGATTAATGTGTTCATTACTGTCTCCTTTTACACAGTAAGAAGGAAGCAAGATATATAATTACATATATGGGGGCGGGGAGTAGTATTCTTTGTGCCATCCACTTCCTTTTGTCATTTCTTACATGAAGTTATATGAGGCTCTTGTGATCGAGGTTATGTTTATTTCTATGGGAAACGTTAAAGTGTTTATTATGATTTTATTATCTATTTAGTGTACATCTTTCTAAGTTTCAGCTTATTTCTGCACACAGAATACAATCAAGATAATTCTGTGTAGTATGCATACTAAATCAATGACTGTATTGCATTGATTGGGAATACATACTGTACATACTTAGTATACATACTACATTGATCAAGCATGACAGCTACACATATGTGACCCTGGACCACAAAACCAGTCATAAGGTTAAATTTTACAAAACTGAGATACATCATATGAAAGCTCAATAACTAAGCTTTCTATTGATGTATAGTTTGTTAGGATAGGATAATATTTGGCCGAGATACATCTATTTAAAAATCTGAAATCTAAGGGTGCAAAAAATCAAAATACTGAGAAAATCACCTTTAAAGTTGTCCAAATTAAGTTCTTAGCAATGCATATTACTAATCAAAAATTACATTTTGATAGGTTTACAGTAGGAATTTTACAAAAAAATCTTCATGAAACATGATCTTTACTTAATTTCCTAATGATTTTTGACATAAAAGAAAAATCAATCATTTTGACCCATACAATGTATTTTTGGCTATTGCTACAAATATACCCCAGCGACTTAAGACTGGTTTTGTGGTCCAGGGTCACATATTACAATGCATACAGTATGCATCCTACATTGATTTAGATGCTGAAAGGATTGTGCAATGTATTTACAATACTAATAAATTGACATGGCATTTAGTTCCATATAACGTCTACTTGGCATTCATACTACACAGATTTGCAGTTGATTACAAATGCAAGAAAAGCCATAATGAAGTGCAGTGTGAATAATATGCATACTAAATCCATGTAGTATAAATTCTGAGTGAATGTTTTAAGCATACTTAATGTAGTATGCGTAGTGAATCAGTAAATCATGCAAAAATAATGTTTACACACATAGAATGAGTTCATTAACTGAGAATGCATGTTAGACTGATTTAGTATGCATACTAACTGAATTTAGTATGCACTTTTTTTGCCACAAATAACATATGCTAAGCAAATCCTAATCTAGTCCAATTGTTTTATGTCTTGACGCATAGATATTTTATTTCCACATTATGTACTGTCTCTGTGTGTGTTATAGTATGTGTTCTTTGCTCTACGTATGGAATATGTGATTCTTGCTCCATTAACCTTGCCGGTTCCTCATAACTCAGACACACTAATTGTTGATACTACATCAAACTGACACTCACAATATAGATCAGGGTTTGTTTCCTTTTGGTGGACCACTATCTCATAAACCGTGGATCACACTAGACTTTGTGCACAAAATCTCTAGTTGTAATATGATGCCATGCTTTCTGCATCTTTTAAAAAACATAATTCTACATATAAAACATACAAAATATAAAAAATATGTAATCTACTTTACTTTACTGCAACACTGCAACCGTAATTCAGTTAAGATGCCAAACCGATCTTTTTCTATTTGCTTCACATAATATAAATTCGCATACGCTTGCATTTTCTGTCTCCCAAATTTCTGCATGTATAAATGAAAGTCAACGAAACAAAGAAATAAAATGTAGTTTAGCACAGACATTGCAGATTAACTTTGATGAGATCTATAGGGCCCTATGAAATTTGTTTTATTTTTTCCCCACCAAAATTCATTTTTCCCATTTAAATTTTTCTAGACTGTGTTTATTAAAAATATTAATAAAAACATGTCTAATTAACCAAAATCATGAAACATACACAATTTAACAGCAATTAATACACAGTTTAACAAAAATTAAAATTTAAAACCCTATGAAATTGACTTTTATTTATAACAAATTCTGTTTTCCATTAATCTTCTGTGTTCCATTTTAAAAGTTTTAGTAAGTTTTAATAATCAAAAGCATCTCTAACTAATCTAATTAATATTTATTATTATTATTATTATTATTATTATTTTATTTTATTTTATTTTATTTTTTCCCACAAATACTGTGTTGTGTTTTTGGGTCAAACACAAAAAAGCGTTTAAGCATTAAAACAATAAGTGTAATACTGCTTTAAATTTTTGTTGTTTTTCCAAAAAATATTAAGTTTTCTATTTAATTGAATTGCATTTTTGTTTTTGTTTTTCTGGGCAAAAAATAAATATTCTACATTTTTCCCTAATTTACAGAAGACACCCGCTAAAATGTAATTTAGTGTATGAATCTTGTCAGGCATATTTACAACAAAAATCAGTTTATGACATATTAAAAGACAAATTAATTAACAAATTTCACCCCAAATACAAATACTACATTTTTTTTACTTATTTAAAACACAATAAAATTGAATATGCTCCCTTATGTACAAGTCAGAATAAGCATGCTGTTTGAATTTTTAATTATGTATTGTGTTACACTGAATGATTTTGACATTTTATTATCCAAAAACTTATTTGAAACCTTTACTGTAGACACTTTACTTACATTTAATGTGCTTTCTATGGACATAAAATAACTTTTGTAAATTTCTTTTGATGTGGACATCTTAATGTCTTTGACCCATTTACATTTTTCTGGTGAATAATAATGTAAATAATAATCTTATTGGTAGTAGTAGTACTAGAATTACATTAAGTAATATATTTCTGTCACAATTTCTTCAAGTCAAACTAAACTTTTATTTTAATGGGTTGCTGTGAAGACCTTCAAGTTTCTGTTTGTGTATGATATGACAATAGTTTTTCTCGAAAGAAACTGTTAAATTACTCATAAAGTGACTCTCAGAGCACTTCTAGAAATTATGTTTATGTCCTCATGTCTTCATATATTGAGGCGGCAGAGGCTGAAAACAATGCAAACGTCACATGCGTTTCAGTATGTGTGTATTAAACGAAATCTGCGCCATTCAGTTCCACAGAACATGCAGGATTGGTATTTAAATCGGTATTTAAATTGTATGTTTGTAGCTTAATATTCACAGACACAAGTCCATATCGCATTTTGATTCAAGGGTACTAACCTACTTTTGATTTTTCATCCAAAATTGGACAAATTCCATGACATATACAGTAAATTTCATTTTTAGGACTGGAATACGCGATTCAATCTGCTTTTTCCAGATTGCAGAAATCATAAAGCCCTAGATCTGTAGATAAGGTTGTTTTTTTGCTAACCTGTATTGATCCATTGAGAGTTAGGAATGACATTTTTTTTATAAATCTGAGTGTGACATTTTTTCTGCCCCAAGGGTCAAATGGTAGGCGAATGTCATGAATGTATCCATTGGTTATTATATTACGAGGAATAAGACTGGCTCTTAAAAATGCATGACCATCATTTGAATCGTAAAACACAAGAACCGACTGCATTACCTCAGTGATTTTACATTAATTTGACTGCAAAAACTCTCTTTTATATGTGCACATGCATGCTGTTATTTCTTGCGTGATTTTCCATGAGCTTCCTGGTCCCAATTCCTGTCATAATGCGCCAAAATATCGACGTTCCTTGCACATGACAGAGCAGCATCCATTAGACTCAAAGTGCTTTGTCTCTCACATTAGGAAAGGAACCCATAAACTACAATTACACAACCCTGATTAAATTGACACAGGTTCTGGATATATGTGCTGGCCGCTGGTTTATATAATGCTCCTTGCATATGGTCCCTTATGGACGACACAGATGAAATAGCTTACCGATAATGTCCTTGCAGGGACGACAGAGGGGAAGAGAGCATGAGATGCGTTCCCTACACGTGCTGCTCGCTTGCACGCATGCATACTCAACAACTCTGCTTTGTAGCAGTGTTATCGACAGATGTGGGTGGGGCAATTCTTGTCTGTCTTCTGCTTGAAGATAAAACAACCCAAGCAGCTCCGTTACAATGATCCTAATCTATTTATCATGTTATCGTGTCCCCAGCTGTGGTGTTCTTCTTGCCCATTATGTATGCATTCTGTCACCTGAATATTGCAAATTTGTTTTTTGCGATGCAACTGATGACACTTGAGGTTTCAAAAGAACTGTGTTGATGATACAGACCTTGATAATAAAAGGTTAATACTGAGAGTCATTCACATTGTCTTAGCACTCCTGGGTGTCTCAGGAATAATTTTATGAGGAGTAATGAATAAAAATGAATTTCAGTAAAAGCAGCGCAGAATGACTTTCTTTATTAGTTTACCTGAAAAATTTGCATAATTGACGTTTCTCCACTCACATTAGGAGACAAGCTAATTTAGTTACTGTTTCAGTCACATTTTTAAAATTGCTTTCAGCATTTTTCTGCAACAGTTGTGATACTGCTTTAACCTTTTCAGAGTGTGTAGTTTATACACAACCACTAATCATTTAGGCTTTTCCTGGATATGATGGATAGAAGCGTTAGGCTTAAACCAAATCTCATTGATTTTCCACACAAGGAGACTAAACGCCCTGGATTTCAAGTGAAATCCACACTGAGAAACTCCTTCAGTGGCTGCGGCATCATGCATCAGCATGTTTACATCTTGCCAGGATGGCATCTAGCATTTCTTGTCTCTGCCGTTTGTAAGTTCTATCAGTAGCTGTGGTCTACTAAAAGCCTCAATGGCATCAGTGCTAAAGTGGAAAGAACAAAGACACAAGTCTTGAGGAATTTTAATTCGTCCACAGGCATCTTCCCATTCTTTTCTCCTCTTATTGCTAGGAAAGCAGTTAGGATTTATATAATTTCTCTTGTTGCTTAGTTTCTCTTCAACTAAAAATTACAACCAAAATATGTATAAAACAATGTGGATTTTTAAAATAACATAAATCTTTCATGGGTTTACAGTTGAGGTTGAAAGTTTACATCCCCCTTTCAGTTAATTATTTTACCAAAATGCAAAATGCATGTTATTGTTTATTTAGTGCTGACCTGAATAAGATATTTCACATAAAAGATGTTTACATATAGTCCACAAAAGAAAATAATAGTGGAATTTATAAAAAATGACCCTGTTTAAAAGTTTACATCCCATTGATTCTTAATACTGTGTTCTTATCTAAATGATCCACAGCTGTGTTTTTTGCTTAGTGATAGTTGTTCATGAGTCCCTTGTTTGTCCTGAGCAGCTTGCTTTTCTTTAGAAAAATCCTTCAGGTACCACAAATTCTTTGGCTTTCCAGCATTTTTGTGTATCTGAACCCTTTCCAACAATGACTGTATGATTTTGAGATCCATCTTTTCGCACTGAGGACAACTGAGGGACTCATATGCAACTATTACAGAAAGTTCAAACGCTCACTGATGCTCCAGAAGGAAAAACCATGCATTAAGAGCCGGGGGTGAAAACTTTTGAACAGAATGGAGAGGTGTACATTTTTCTTATTTTGCCTAAACATCGTATTTTTTCATTTAGTACTGCCCTTAAGAGGCTACAGAAGATAGTTACATGTTTCCCAGAAGACAAAAAAGTTAAATTTACCCTGATCTTCAAATTCAAAAACTTCTACGCCGAAGCACAGTCAAATCAGTGAATCTTACCATCCCTAATGAATTCCAAGTAGATGTAGTATGCGACTAAATCACATTAATATGTGTCTAAATCAATGCAGGGTGCATAATTTAAGTAGTATGCATTGTAAATGTGTGTGGTTGTCATACTTAATGAATGTAGTATGCATACTAAATGTGTATTGTATGTATTCTTGATCAGTGTAACATTAATAAAACTTTTTCAAAATCTACCAGATCTGTGGGACACAAAATACATACCAATAACAGAAGAGAACACTAGAGGTAGTAAAGTTTCATACAGTTATGATTACAGCTTCATATGCTTTGCTTTCCGGACGTAACAAGCTTGCTCGGTAGCTCAGGACTCAGGATGTGAAATCCTTGGGTACAAATCCGGTGAAAAACATGACTTATAATGAAAGAGCTGAAAGATGAGGGATCAAAAAACAAGCTAAAACAGCATGCTTACAATTGCTTTCTTACATCACATTTGCTTAGCAAGCTTGCTCGGTAGCTCACCCGGCACGGAATTGGACTTTTGAATCCGGATGTGGAATCCTTGGGTATGAATTCAGTGAAAAACAGGACTCACGATGTAAGAGCTGAAAGATGAGAGATTGAAAAACAAGCTTTAAGCGGCATGCTTGCGATTGCATTTTTATGTCACATTCGCTTTTGTTCATACTATTGGATAGGTTTAGGTGTAGTGCAGATGGTATGTTATTTTAAAACATTACGAAGCATTAGATTTATAGCGCCACTTAACAGACATTTCAAGTCAGAACTGTGGTGACACATACAAAACCAACGTCACATAAAACGTACCACATGTATGTTCATCTGTTCCGGGGGGGAAAAACAAACACTCTTTTAGTGCCACTCAGTGGACTTTTCACATCGAATATGTCACAAAATGTACACTGTGGTACGTATTTTGTGTCTTGCGAAAAAAGTTCCCACAGGTACGTTTTATCATGAGATCAGGTTGTGAAAATATGCACTGCAAAGCTCATATGGATTTATTTATTGACATAGCTTGAATCCAGTGTTCAGAAATGACAGTCTGAGTTTTGGATATGCGATATTTACCCCAGTTGCCTGTAATGCTATCCTCTTGTGACATCTTCAAAGGCCTGGTCCTAATCCACACAAGTTAAGAGTTTCTTTCTCACATTCCCAGATTAATGTCATATGTCTTGCAGAATTATACTAATCCCTGCAGGCCTGTCTAGATATGTTAAATACGACTTGACCTTTGTTTTCTTTGCAGCTCAAATCTGGTCATAAACCGAATGACCTTCCTTTTTAATGACGCTTTCGTTCTCAAAACAGCCAATTTCAGCAAAATTACAAGCTGTGCATGTTCACTTGATGTATGCAATTGTGTCTGCAAGCTCCGACAGAAAGTAAACATAATATTTCCGCTGGCTATTCATGACCTCGGTGAGATACAGTGGCTTAAATTCCCTCCATCTTTTTGCAGTTCCCTTATCAAAGTCTAGAAATGTCTTACGTGTGTGTGTGTAAGTGTTTGTGTAACTCCATTACCAAACTCAGCATTGGTGCATGTGTGTACATATGAGAGGAAGAGAGAGGGAAATGCAGAGTTAAAAACAAGAGGAAGAAGGCAATCACTAATGGAGGGAGAGTGAAGTTCAAGCAGCAGTCTTTTTTCCTTTCTTTCCATCCACGGTTTAAAATTGAATCAGCGATGAAGTATTTATATGAGCACGGTGTGGCTTTTCCAGTCCAGTGCCTCAGTGGAGTGCAGAGAGAGAGAGAGGAGATCTGTAATATTGCCAGCATGAGTGCTGTTGTCTTGCCGGGATGCCTGTGTGTGTTTATGGGCCGCAGCTACAATAACAAAAGCACAACCTGACAGTAGTAGTTGATTACGAGCAATAAGCAGGTCTGGTGGGAGAGATGAAGGCCGCCATTGTGTGTTTCTCGGGCTCTGATGATGAATTCACCTGCACTGCTTGTAATGATGTTCTCTCTGTTTACTTGTGGTGTGATGTTATGAGGTCTTTGTTGGTTATTGACTGTTTTTGTTTGTTTTATTGTGTAATATCAGCCATAATAAAGTAGGATGACCATGATTTTCCCATGATTTGGATATTTTTAGAGATGATGTAGATGAATTTATGTCTTCATTGGAACGGAACTGGAGAAATTTTGCATTACCCCATTTGTTTACTCGCCCTCAACAACAAAAAACACAATTTGTTGAGTCAACTTGAAATGTTAAGTTGTACTAAGTGACAACTTAGATATTTGAGTTGACTTAACAAAAAATTGGTTTGTTAAACCTACAATTTTAAGTTGAATCCACTCATATATCTAAAATCTAACATTTCATGTTGACTTTTTTTGAGTTGACTGAGCTTAGGCAGCCGGGTAACCTTATTTTAAGTTGACTCAACAAATGTTTTTTTTTACAGTTTAAAGATTCATAAAGCAAAAACATAAGAGAATTTCAGTATAGGACAAGAAAAGACTGCTTTTCCTTTGCTGTAAACCAAACTTGGTTCCTGCAAGACAGCACTATTTTTCTAGAAAATTTTCCAGCAACCAAAACGCAGCGAAAGAGAGAGGTGTCAGCAAAGCACTGAGAGACAATTTTATTAGGCATGTTTGTTTATGGCAGAAAGACAGAAAGAGAGAGAAACACAGAGAGAGAGCGAGATTCTAAGAGGAAGTTGTGATTTAAAACAGAGCGTAACTGCATTAGAGTTGTAGCCAGCGGCTTCTGAAAGTAAAAATCGCATTTGTTTTCTCCATAATGGATTTTTAACCATAACTCTTCTAGACAGATCTAACATGAGCTCTGAGGTTGTTAACCAATGATATATGCTTTTTAAAAAGCCACTTATTTCAGCTGCTTCTTCTTCTTTTTTAATGTGTAATTTATAGGTTTAATTTTAGACTTCGTATAGAAGAGCTACCATACTTGTTGGATCCGCCAATTAGAGTAGTCACTGTTAACATGAAAACAAGAACCGCAACAAAAGAGCTAATTAGCAAACACCTACTCTCATGAAACATGGATGATGCAATCGAAACAGTACATACAGTACTGTTCAAAAATTATATGTGTGTATGTACAGTTGAGGTCAAAAGTTTACATCCCCCTTTCAGAATGTGCAAAATGTTAATTATTTGACCAAAATAAGAGGGATCATACAAAATACATGTTATTGTTTATTTAGTACGGACCTAAATAAGATATTTCACATATAATATATTTAAGTTGAGTTTATAAAAATGACCCCGTTCAAAAGTTTACAAACACTTGATTCTTAAAGGGATAGTTCGAGCATTTAAGACATAAAGTTGTATGCAATCCTTATCAGCACTATAGTGTATACACACTGACCCACACTGCGTTCACCTCCCTGGTCAGAGTTCTGGCCGCTGGAAGTTTTTCAAGAAAGTAGTCACGGTTAGTTTCCGGGGCCTCAAAACTGTGCGTTTTTACGTGAAAAAAATATATGCGTTTCAAAGCTTGATTAATTTACATCACAAAAAACACTCCTAACAAAAATCATACCTCAGTTTTAATCGGCACTATATTCTTTCCGTTTCCATCAATCCGCGCTGCTGTCAGTTCGCACGTTCCGATCAGCTGTTGATAGCGCGACTCGCTGACAACATGTCTGACTACGAAACTTCTGATGATGAAACCAATTTTAGCACAATGTCAGACGGAACAGACGATATATATATATTTATATTAGACCTCGTTTCACGTGATTTCCACAGGAGTCTAAACATCAGACTGTTTACTGTACAGTTTAGACATGGGATCTCCAGTCCTCGTGAGCTACTGTCTTGCTGGTTTTAGTTTTTCTCTGATGCAACACACCTGACTCAAATCAACGGGTTATTAGCAGGCTTGTACAGATAGTCTCATTTGAGAAAGGTGTCCTGTCATAGGAAAACATCGCGCTGCAGGAATGTAGCTCACGATGACCGGAGTTGGAGATACCTGGTTTAGACCACCTGTATGTGACTTCAAGCACACTTATAAACACGATGATACCGACGCACGTTCCGCATAGTTACAGACAATAACAAATATAGCAAAGCATCATATTTTGTTGTGTTATATAGATTCAATTAAATTCATTAGTTATGACATTTGCCGATTTTCTCACCACATAGACAGTCGATTATTGTCGATGCTATCACTGCCCCGGTTAGAATATTCTCAGTGTAACGTTAGCCTAAAAACCGACGTTAGCTTCAAAATAAACCTGTCGTATGCGACATAAAGTTAGTAAATAGAGCTTACCCGTGGTACTGGTACAGCAGAACTCTTTAAAATCCGTTTTTTGATTTTTCCTCCTTGTTTGGGGATGTAATCGTCTTCGCTGAAGTGAGCACTGCACACACGAAAATCCTTGATACTGGATATTTTAGCTCCCGCAGAGTAGCCGATGGCAACCAGCCAAAGCTGTCTCATAACTATATCAGAAACAGGAAAACGATGGAATCTGAACGGCGATCCCTGCACATTCTTGTGGTCACAACCTGGGAATTTACAAGTTCGCACCATTGTTAATTTTCTACTTTTTACGTCGTTGTCATTCGAGTGTGTAATGGAACAGCTGATCAGAACGTGCGAACTGACAGCAGCGCGGATTGATGGAAACGGAAAGAATATAGTGCCGATTAAAACTGAGGTATGATTTTTGTCAGGAGTGTTTTTTGTGATGTAAATTAATCAAGCTTTGAAACGCATATCTTTTTTTCACGTAAAAACGCACAGTTTTGAGGCCCCGGAAACTAACCGTGACTACTTTCTTGAAAAACTTCCAGCGGCCAGAACTCTGACCAGGGAGGTGAACGCAGTGTGGGTCAGTGTGTATACACTATAGTGCTGATAAGGATTGCATACAACTTTATGTCTTAAATGCTCGAACTATCCCTTTAATACTGTGTTGTTACCTGAATGATTCACAGCTGTGTTTTTTGTTTAGTGATAGTTGTTCATGAGTCCCTTGTTTGTCCTGAACAGTTAAACCGCCTGCTGTTCTTCAGAAAAATCCTTCAGGTCCCATAAATTCTTTGGTTTTTCAGCATTTTTGTGTATTTAAACCCTTTCCAACAATGACTGTATGATTTTGAGATCCATCTTTTCACACTGAGGACAACTGAGGGACTCATATGCAACTATTACAGAAGGTTCAAACGCTCGCTGATGCTCCAGAAGGAAAAGCCGTGCAATAAGAGCTGGGGGGTAAAAACTTTTTGAATTTGAAGATCAGGGTAAATTTAAATTAATTTGTCTTCTGGGAAAAAAATATGCATTTTCTGTAGCCTCAGTAAGCCAGTACTAAATGAAAAATTATGATATTTAGGCAAAATGAGAAAAATGTTCACGTCTTCATTCTGTTCAAAAGTTTTCACCCCGGCTCTTAATGCATGGTTTTTCCTTCTGGTGCACTAGTGAGTGTTTGAGTCTTCTGTAATAATTGCATGAGTCCCTCAGTTGTCCTCATTGTGAAAAGATGGATCTCAAAGTCATACACAGACATTGTTGGAAAGGGTTCAAGTACACAAAAATGCTGGAAAACCAAGGAATTCTTCTGAAGAACAGCGGGCAGTTTAACTTAAGGACAAACAAGTACATAACCTGGTATGTTTTTATCTGTGTTGTTAAGCATTCCTTGTTCAGTTTCCTTTCTCAGCATTCGTAGTTCCTCATCTAAATGACCTTCTGGTGCATCTGCATGTTCCTTCAGATCTCTAGTCCCCTCCCTCCTACTGGCCTTCCACCCTCCCATCAATCTCCTGACGGTGCATCTATTAGAGATTATTGATGTCTCCTGCTGACAGTATCTTGCAGTGTGACTTACAGAGCGCTTACTTTATGGACCGTCTCATTTGCCCCTGCACTGGTGTCATCTGGCAGAGAGCTTCAGGCTCAAGGATGCAGTGTAGAGCTGCAGGTTAGCGCATCAGACTGCCAACTGTAGTGTCTCCTATGGTGTCAAAGCAGAAACACACACACACACACACACACACACACACACACACACACACACACACACACACACACACACACACACACACACAGCCAAACACCCTTTTATGCACACACGGATGCACACACATGCTTACACAATCCATCTTCGCCTCTCCTCTCTGACTCAGCTGTTTTTGGCAGTGAGGGCAGTACAGCGGGTACAGTGGGCCCTTGAGGAAAAAAGGAAGGTGAAAGTGACAAACATGGCCCTCAGGTGTTCCAACACTTCACCCCCTCACTACAGTGCTAAGCTTTCTCAGGTTAAAGAAGAAAACAAACACAGTGCATGAAATGAATAAGGGAAAATCCAGAATCTGCTAAAACTGGATCTAGAAGTGTACTGTCGAGATGATGGTTTTTATCACTGGACTGGTTTGTGTTTTTCTAGCAGGACATCTAACCTTTATGGAAGCCCGTTTCCACCCTTATAAAAAAAAATTATAATTCTCATAATTAAACCGTATCTCACAATTCCAAATTTTTATCTCGCAATTGTAAACTTTTTTATAATTGTAACTTTAATTCACAACTTATACCTCATATATCAAAATTGCCACTTTATTTCTTATAATTTGTGACTTTGCACTACATAATTTTAAATTTACTGTATATCTCACAATTTCAGTTTCTATTTATCAGACTTTATAGCTTAAAATTGCATGTTTATTTCTCATAATTGCAACTTTATATCTCACAATTTAAACTTTTTTTCTGTAATTGTGACTATATTACACAATTGATATTTCATTTATTACAATTCTGACTTTTTTTCTCATTAATGTTTGTTTCATGCAACTGACTGAATCTCACAAATTGTACTTCTAATCTCACAGTTGCAAATCAATTTTCTATGTGCTTTTATAGCTTAAAATTGCATGTTCATTTCTCATAATTACAACCATCTCACAATTTCAGTTTCTCTTTCTGAAATTGTGAATATATTTCAAAATTTATAATTTATTACAATTTTGACTTTTTTTGTCATAAATGTTTCTGTTTCTTTCATGTAACTGTGACTGAATCTCACAATTTATGCATCTTATCTCACAGTTGAAAATTAATTTTCTGTAGTTGTGATTTTATAGCTTAAAATTGCATGTTTAATTCTCATAATTGCAACTTTATATCTCACAGTTGATACTTCATATATTACAATTGTTTGACTTTTTCTCATAAATGTTTCTTTCATATAACTGTGACTGAATCTTACAAATTATACTTCTTATATCACAGTTTCAAATTCATTTTCTATAGTTGTGTGATTTTATATCTTAAAATTGCATGTTTAATTCTTTATATCTCACAATTTAAACTTTTTTCTGTAACTGTGACTATATTTTGCAATAGATACTTCATATATTTCAATTTTTTCACTTTTTTCTCAAAAATGTTTAAATTTCTTTCTTTTATACAACTGACTGAATCTCACAAATTATACTCCTAATCTCACAGATAATTTTCTGTAGTTGTGATTTTATAGTTGAAACTAACATGTTTATTTTTTTATTATTTAAACTTTATATCTAACAGTTTCAACTTTTTTGTAATTGTGACTATAAATCGCAATTGATACTTCATTTATCACAATTATGACTTTTTTCTCATTAATATTTCAGTTTTTTTCATGTAACTGTGACTGAATCTCACAAATGATACATTTTTTCTCACAGTTGCAAATTAATATTTTGTAGTTGTGATTTTATATCTTAAAATTGCATGTTTATTTCTCATAATTGCAACTTTATATCTTACAATTAATTTTTTTAATTGTGACTTTATATTTCACAATTGCTAATTCATATATTACAATTTTGACTTTTTTTTCTCCTAAATGTTTCTGTTTCTCTGACGTAACTGACTAAATCTTACAAATTATACATCTTATTGCAGTTGCAAATGAATATATGTAGTTGTGATTTTATATCTTAAAACTGCATGTTTATTTCTCATAATTGCGACTTTATATCTTACAATTTCAGCTTTTTTTTAAATTGTGACTTTATATTCCACAATTGCTAATTCATATATTACAATTTTGACTTTTTTCTGTGATGTAATTAAATAAATCTCACAAATTATACTTCGTATCTCACAGTTGCAAATTAATATTTAGTCATAATTGCAATATTATATATGACAATTTCAACTGTTTCTGTAATTGTGACTATATTTCACAACTTAACTCTTCATATATCACAACTGGCACTTTTTTCTCGTAAAATACCACTCTGTTTTTCACAATTATGAATTTCAATCTTACAATTTTGACTTTTTTTCCCATTTCTGTCACTTTATCTCTCACAATTTCAACTTTTGTTCTGTAATTGCGACTTCATATTTCACAATTGATACTTCATATATTACAATTTTGACTTTTTCCTCATAAAAATGTCTTTATGTCTCACAACTGAGACTTTCTTTTTCATAATTGCATCTTATCTCACAACTGCAAATTTATATCTTACAATTTTGACCTTTTTTCTGTAATTGTAGCATTGTATTTTACAAATTCTACTTGATATATCACCATTGGCACTTCATTTCTCATAAAATGTGACTCAATGTTTCACAGTTTCTCACATTTCATATGTCATATCTCACAATTGTAACTTCACTTCCCATAATTGTGATTTTATATCTTGCAATTTCAGCTTTATTTAACTGAATTACAACTGTTTTCTCATACATTTGGCTTTACAGTATATGTTGCAGTATGATTTATTTATTTACTTTTGCATTGAGGTGAAAACCTGCTTCTATAAACTGAGACTGTGAATCTTTTATCTTTCTACATTACCTGGTTGACCAAGAAGGTCTTGCTGTTTAAGCAGCTTGGAGAGGAAGCCACCTCCTTCCAAAACACACATATGCTTGTGATCAGCAAAGGTGGTCTTTCAGCTTGAGGAAGTCACTGTACACCTGCTATTAATGCCAAGGGTTCTTCACATACCTTTCCAGCATTCATGGCATTCATGTGGATTTCATGGCTCCCTCAGTGGATCATTTCAGCTCAGTGGCTCACTAAACTCTTATCTGTCAGAGCTCTCATTTCCATGCATGATTGTGGCTGGCACAGTAGGCCTGAGGTGCTTGGCAGTTGTTGTGAGTCCTATTGTAGGATAATGATTGTGTATCTGGCTCCGGTCTCACTCAGCATTCCTCTCCCGCTCTGACTCACCCAGAGCTTCTCCGCCGCTTTGAGCCGATGGCCTTTCAGTGAGCTCCCAGCTTTCAGCGAGCCACTAATTCCCTCAACATTTCTTTCATATTAAACTTACGCTTTTATCTAATTTAGCCCTTGACCATGGTAGCCTGGGAGGAAGTCTCCTCATGTGAAGAGAGTGTAATGAAGGAAAATAGAGTAACCAGAGGGGGTGACTCATCCCAGCGCTGAGGCCTGAAGGAGTGAGATATTGCAGAGGACTGTAGATGAGACGTTTATATGGGGCTGATAGTGTGTTGTGGGTCAGATTATGACCATGTGTACTACAACATGGCTTGATAACTCTAAAGATTGTAGAACTACTTATCTAGTGGCGAGATCATTAGGGCAGTGCTTCTGTTTTCATGACAACTCTTGAAAGATTTTATTTCTGCTGCACAAATAGCATATAAAATAACCTGTTGCAGATCTATACAGGTGGAGCTGGGGAAGGTGAAGGGTTTAAGAGGAACTTTGAAAGTGCGCTGAATGAATACCAACCAACCATTCAAATGTAAGCTGATTGGCTGCGTATGCAACATAAACCAATCAATTTGTGGCAATTCGTTTAACGCTGTAAATATGATCAGTTCCATTAAGAACCCATTAGCCTTTGCCATCTAGAATTTCATGACAGAACTTGGCATTTAATTTTTTTCCATCAAAAATATATATTATCAGCATAATAAAGAATTTCCATTTAATAAATCTGTGAAACTTCATAAGTGAGATGGTCATGTTCTCCAGCATAATTTGAGATAATTCAAATTCCTATTTTTTATGTTATAATGTTTCTTTTGTTTGAGAATGTTAAAATGTTAAATATTTTCTATTTTTTTATGTTTTTGTAGTTTTTTATTATTTTATCGTTTTAGTTACATTTTGAGGTTTTTGAACAATCTGGATAAACCAATTAGCTGAAAATCAATGAATTTTTAATATATAAATCATATAGTCACAATTCTGACTTTTATTTTTTAGAATTGCCTGATATAAACTTACAACTGCGAGAAATCAAGTCACAATTGCGCGATAAAAAATTCTCTTTTTTCTCACAATTTAGATTTTTTTTCTTATAAACTCACAATTAAACTCATTAGAAATATAGTCAGAATTACGAGATAGCTTTTTTCTTGCAAAAGCAACTGTATTTCGCAATTCTGACTTTTTTTCTCACAATTGCAAGTTTATATCTTGCAATTCTGACTCAGAATTGTGTGATATAAACTTGCAGTTGCTAGTTATAAAATCAGAAATGTGACTTTTTTTTTTTTAGAATTGCCTATTATAAACTCACAATTGTGAGAAATAAAGTCAGAATTGGGAGATTAAAACTTTTTTTCTCACAAGTGAGACTGTTTATTTCCCAATTCTGACTTTTTTTCTCAGAATTGTAAGATATAAGCTCCCAATTGAGAATTATAAAGTCAGAATTGCGAGATATGAAGTCACAATTCTGACTTTTGAAGTATACTTTTTTTTTTTCTTGCAAATGCAACTGTATTTCACAATTCTGACTTTTTTCTTGCAATTGCGAGTTCAGATCTTGCAATTCTGACTTGTTTCTCTCAATTCTGACTTTTTTTCCTGAGAATTGTGTGATATAAACTTGCAATTGCTAGTTATAAAGTCAGAATTGCGAGATATAGTCACAATTCTAACTTTTTTTTTTTAGAATTGCCTGATATAAAGAACAATTGCGAGAAATGAAGTCAGAAATGTGAGTTCACAACTTTTTTCTTGCAAATGCAACTTCGTATTTTGCAATTCTGAATTTTTTTCTCAATTCTGACTTTTTTTTTTAGATTTGTGAGATATAAACTCACAATTGCGAGTTATAAAGTCCAATTTTGAGGGGAAACTGTTTATATCTCAAAATTCTGACTTTATAACTCGCAATAGTGAGTTTAATTATATTTTTTTCTGAAAAAAAATAAGAAATGCGAGTTTATATCACAATTGCGAGAAAAAAAGTCAAAATTGTGAGATAAACAGCCGCAATTACCTTTTTCTATTTTTTACTCAGTGGTGTAAAGCCTTCCATAGATATCAGACTTGTTAAACCCAGTTTTTATGCAATATTTTACATTATATCTTCATATTTATGATCGGTTGCTTGTTTCTGATATAAATTTTTTAGTTAAATTTAGTGTTTTTTGAACAATCTGAACTGCCTAAACGAACCAGTTAATACATTTCCAATGCTGTTATGCATCTCACCCATCGTTTTACATGTGTAAGCTTATAAAATATGTAATTCAAACATGCACAAGCATGATTTGTATGTCCTATGTCACTCTATGTGAATGTAACCCCTGGCTGGATTGACACGATCCCCTGCGAGCAGCAGCAGAACCCCACTGAGGATTTAGTGGCGACCCGCTAGCATTAACTCATATATAAACAGTTGGCGATCCTGTGTGTCTTCACTAATCCTATCCTTTTATCTATCACACCGTATCTTGCCCTACACTTGACATCTGCGTCGTGGCTTGTGAATCAGCTGCTATTTTATCTCAGTCTCAATGCAGCAACTCTGTATTTCTGCCTCATCAACCTCTGACTTCTAAACATTTGAACACTTTAGTTATTTGAACTAAAGGTAAAATAATGTTCAAATACTATTCAGATACTCTGTCCTCGATGTGACCCATCCATTAGGTCTAGTAGCACCTTCATCTATTGCTGTTAGCTCATTTCTGAAGACACTAACAAGGTTCATCAAGCAGAGGCTGAGAGGACCATGCGATAAAAACACGTGGATAGAATTGTCTGACAGAATGACTGTGATAATCTTTTCAGCAGGTCTTCACACACATCCGATCTCTGTAAATGTGTAGGTGGCATAGCATCTTTGTTGATGAGTGAAATGATCCAGTCCAATGAATGTACACTGTATTAGCGGGTATGTGAGTGTAATGTCTACGTTTCTACTTTCTGTTGGGAAAACAGTCATGCCGTGTGAGACATATGTCATACACTCACTCTGCATGCTGACAGAGGGTCTAGGAAGTGATGTAAGCATGTTTCTGTGTGTGTGCTCATGTTAGCGTCTCTGCTCTTGGATGCATTTATGGTTGCTGTGACAGTTTATCTAAAACAATTAGCTGCAATTAAATTTGTGTGCTTTCTGATTGTGTTTATGTGTGTTTGTGGTAGTGCAGTTGCTTACGTGCGTGACAGTTTAATAGAGCTCCTACAGTCTTGATTCATGACAGGGTGCATTTGGGAGTCAGTCATTCAATGTCAAGACAGAGCAGGACAGTGTTCACAAATTTTCCTCAACGCCTATTCTGTCTCATACTCTTACTGCAGTAGATATGGACCCTGCGGTTTCTTGCACATTCTGGTTGGATTAACTAATATTCCTTCTACAAAATGCAATTGTTTTTCTGTTTAAACTACAGATATAGATACAAGCATATCAACTGGCTAAATTTACTCTAATACCCACAATTGCATCTTTATTGCTCAGAATTTGAAGGAATATTAGCTGTGGGTATACAGTGCCTTGCAAAAGTATTCATACCCCTTTCATGTTTTTCACATTTTGTTTTGTTGCAGCATTATGTTAAACTGCTTTAAATTATTTTTCCCCACATCAATTAACACTCCATACACCATAATAATGACAAAGCAAAAACCAGATTTGCAAATTTGACAAATTTATTAAAAATAAAACACTGAAATAAGTACATTGCATAAGTATTCATACCCTTAACTCAGTACATAGTTGAATCACCTTTACAGCCTCAAGTCTTTTTGGGTATGATGTGACAAGCTTTGCACATCTGCATTTGGCAATTATCTGCCATTCTTTGCCTCACCTTTTCACCTCTCAGGCTCTGTCAGCTTGGATGGGGGCTGGCAGACATTTTCTAGAGTCCTAGTTGTTCCAATCGGCTTCCATTGTGGATAATGGAGGTTACATGCTTCTGTGAACCTTTTTTTCTGAACTCTTCCCTAGATCATTGCCTTAACGCAAGTCTGTCACTGAGCTCTACAGGCAGTTATCTTGACCTCAGGACTTGGTTTTTGCTCTGATATGCATTTTCAGCTGTTAGACCTTTTCTGAGAGGTGTGTGCATTTCTAAATCATACTCATTCAAATGAATTTGCCACAGTTTAACTCCACTCGAAGTGAAGTAACACCAAGAAGCAATATGAATGCTCCTGAGCTAAATTTCAAGTGTCCCAGAATACTTATGCAAAGGGATCTTTTCAGTTTTTTATTTTTAATAAATTTGCACAAATGTTAAAAACCTATTTATGGAGTAGGGAGGGTAGATGATGTGGGGAAAAAAAATGTAATTTAAAGTAGTTTAACATAAGGCAGCAACATAACAAAATGTGAAAAAAATGAAGGGGTATGAATAATTTCGCAATGCACTGTAGTACTATTCTACTAACATGTTTGACAAAATAACCAAGGCATTTTAACACAAACCTTTATTTTGTAAAAACGAAGTGATCAAAGTTAGAGAACAGTAACCACTGTAGTACGAAGGAAGATTACCATGAACATTTTGGATGGTTACAGCTGTCAGAAATTTGTAGGAAGTGTAGATGCCCTTGCTCTGAAGGATTTCTTAGCTGTAACTTTGTCGCCAAGGATTTTCCAGAAACTTTCAATCGGGTTTAGATCAGGACTCTGGGCCGGCATTTAATTATTTCAATGTTCTGTTTTGTAGTGTGATGGGAACATTGTCTTGCATGAAAATTGCAGGCTGATTGGGAGATGCTTGCAGAGAGGGAGCTGTGTGTTGCTGAAGGAGGTTCTGGTAAACATTTGCATTCACCCTGCCATGTGTCTGTATAAGAGGCCCTGCTGCAAAAAACATTGCACAAACCATAACACTTCAACTCCACCTTTCACTGACTTTTTTATGCACTTGCAGTTCAGTCGTTCCTCAGTTTGATGCCGAACAAAATGTTTCTCATGAGACCCACATAAATTAAACTTGCTCTCAGCAATAAAGTGAACTTTGAAACAGTTCTCCTCTCTCCACACAACATGCTCCTCAGCAAAGGTGAGCTTAGCCTTTTGATTCTTTCTGCTGATGAGAGGCTTGGTCACTGCAAAGTGTGCTTTCAGTCTGACTTCTCTACTTTACCCTGTTCAGCACTAAACTGGCAAGCAATTCCAGCTGCAGTGTTGAACCGTTTCCCCATTGAGAGTCTCTGCATTATCCTGTCTTCTTGTGCATTTGTTTTATGTGGATGACCAGCCTTTTTGGGGGACTTAGTGAATTAGTTTAATTGTAAACCTGCAATATTAGAGAAATCACAGATTTGGAATGACCAACTATTCTTGCAATGGCTGAACCTGTATCCCTTTGGGCTTCATTTGGACAACCTCCTGTCACAGGGTTTCAGTCACCTTCGAGCCGCTCGCCATTTTACAATCTTAGTGAAAATTGGAGAAATGCTGCCAGTTAAATAGGGTTTATCATATAAATAAGGAAATTAGCACCAGGTGCCAGATTAACACCAATAACTTGGAGGTATCTGAAAGTGTTCTCCCATTTTGATTTGTGAAGCATCTGGATGAACCAGTTAGCTGAAAATCAGTGAGTTCTTAATATATTAATCATAAACTATTTTAAATCCCAAATTTTTAAATGTGATATCTATGAAAGCCTGTTAAATTTGTTAAAATTTGTTAAAAATGTTATTGCGACTTTTTTATCTTCACAATTTTCTCTCAGAGTTGTGTAATTTATAATTGCCTGATATAAACTCACAATTGCGAAAAAATAAAGTCGGAATTGTGAGATAACGTTTTTCTCGCAAATGCAACTTTGTATTTCGCTATTGACTTTCTCGCAAAAGAATCTTGAATTCTGACTTTTTTTTCTCTGAATTGTGACATAAACTCGAAATTAGAACGTTATAAAGTCAGAATTGCGAGATATAAAGTCACAATTCTAACTTTTTTCTTAGAACTGCCTGATTTAAACTCAAATAAAGACTCAGAAATAAAGATAGAATTGCGAGATCAAAACTTTTTTCTTGCTAATGCAACTTTGTATTCTGCAATTCCGACTTTTTTCTCGCAAGGGCGACTTCTTTCTCAGAATTGTGTGATGTAAATTCACAGTTGCGAGAAATAAAGTCAGAGTTTCGAGATAACTTTTCTCTCTGAAGAACTTCTTTAACTTTTTTCTCTGAATTCTTTTTTCTTAGAATTGCCTGATATAAATTCAATTGCGAGAAATAAAGTCAAAATTGCGAGATAATTTTTTTTTCTTAAATGCAACTTTATATTCTGCAATTCTGACTTTTTTCTCGCAATTGAGAGTTTGTCTTGAATTCTGCCTTTTTCCCATTTCTGTCTTTTTCTCTGAATTGTGACATAAACTAGAAATTGCGAGTTATAAAGTCAGAATTGCGAGATATAAAGTCACAATTCTAACTTTTTTCTTAGAACTGCCTGATTTAAACTCAAATAAAGACTCAGAAATAAAGATAGAATTGCGAGATCAAAACTTTTTTCTTGTATTCTGCAATTCCGACTTTTTTCTCGCAATTGAGAGTTTGTCTTGATTTCTGCCTTTTTTCCATTTCTGTCTTTTTCTCTGAATTGTGACATAAACTAGAAATTGCGAGTTATAAAGTCAGAATTGCGAGATATAAAGTCACAATTCTAACTTTTTTCTTAGAACTGCCTGATTTAAACTCAAATAAAGACTCAGAAATAAAGATAGAATTGCGAGATCAAAACTTTTTTCTTGCTAATGCAACTTTGTATTCTGCAATTCCGACTTTTTTCTCGCAAGGGCGACTTCTTCCTCAGAATTGTGTGATGTAAATTCACAGTTGCGAGAAATAAAGTCAGAGTTTCGAGATAACTTTTCTCTCTGAAGAACTTCTTTAGCTTTTTTCTCTGAATTCTTTTTACTTAGAATTGCCTGATATAAATTCAATTGCGAGAAATAAAGTCAAAATTGCGAGATAATTTTTTTTTCTTAAATGCAACTTTATATTCTGCAATTCTGACTTTTTTCTCGCAATTGAGAGTTTGTCTTGAATTCTGCCTTTTTTCCATTTCTGTCTTTTTCTCTGAATTGTGACATAAACTAGAAATTGCGAGTTATAAAGTCAGAATTGCGAGATATAGTCACAATTCTAACTTTTTTCTTAGAACTGCCTGATTTAAACTCAAATAAAGACTCAGAAATAAAGATAGAATTGCGAGATCAAAACTTTTTTCTTGCTAATGCAACTTTGTATTCTGCAATTCCGACTTTTTTCTCGCAAGGGCGACTTCTTTCTCAGAATTGTGTGATGTAAATTCACAGTTGCGAGAAATAAAGTCAGAGTTTCGAGATAACTTTTCTCTCTGAAGAACTTCTTTAACTTTTTTCTCTGAATTCTTTTTTCTTAGAATTGCCTGATATAAATTCAATTGTGAGAAATAAAGTCAAAATTGCGAGATAATTTTTTTTTCTTAAATGCAACTTTATATTCTGCAATTCTGACTTTTTTCTCGCAATTGAGAGTTTGTCTTGATTTCTGCCTTTTTTCCATTTCTGTCTTTTTCTCTGAATTGTGACATAAACTAGAAATTGCGAGTTATAAAGTCAGAATTGCGAGATATAAAGTCACAATTCTAACTTTTTTCTTAGAACTGCCTGATTTAAACTCAAATAAAGACTCAGAAATAAAGATAGAATTGCGAGATCAAAACTTTTTTCTTGTATTCTGCAATTCCGACTTTTTTCTCGCAATTGAGAGTTTGTCTTGATTTCTGCCTTTTTTCCATTTCTGTCTTTTTCTCTGAATTGTGACATAAACTAGAAATTGCGAGTTATAAAGTCAGAATTGCGAGATATAAAGTCACAATTCTAACTTTTTTCTTAGAACTGCCTGATTTAAACTCAAATAAAGACTCAGAAATAAAGATAGAATTGCGAGATCAAAACTTTTTTCTTGCTAATGCAACTTTGTATTCTGCAATTCCGACTTTTTTCTCGCAAGGGCGACTTCTTCCTCAGAATTGTGTGATGTAAATTCACAGTTGCGAGAAATAAAGTCAGAGTTTCGAGATAACTTTTCTCTCTGAAGAACTTCTTTAGCTTTTTTCTCTGAATTCTTTTTACTTAGAATTGCCTGATATAAATTCAATTGCGAGAAATAAAGTCAAAATTGCGAGATAATTTTTTTTTCTTAAATGCAACTTTATATTCTGCAATTCTGACTTTTTTCTCGCAATTGAGAGTTTGTCTTGATTTCTGCCTTTTTTCCATTTCTGTCTTTTTCTCTGAATTGTGACATAAACTAGAAATTGCGAGTTATAAAGTCAGAATTGCGAGATATAAAGTCACAATTCTAACTTTTTTCTTAGAACTGCCTGATTTAAACTCAAATAAAGACTCAGAAATAAAGCTAGAACTGCGAGATAACTTTTTTATCGCAAATGCGACTTTGTATTTCACAGTTGACTTTTTTCTTGAAATTGCGAGTTTACATCTCGAATTCTGACTTTTTTCTTTCATTTCTGACTTTTTTTCTCTGAATTGTGACAAACTGTATTTTGTAATTCTGACTTTTCTCGCAATGGCGACTTTTTTCTCAGAATTGTGTAATTTAAACTCACAATTGCCAGAAATAAAGTCAGAATTGCAAGGTAACTTTTCTCTTGCAAATGCGACTTTGTATTTTGCAATTTAGTTTTTTCTCGCAATTGAGAGTTTATTTCTTGCAATTCTGACTTTTTTTTCTCAGAATTGTTACATAAACTCACAATTGTGAGTCATAAAGTCAGAAGAGTTTTTCTTGCAAATGCGACTTTGTATTTTGCAGTTGACTTTTTTCTCACAATTGTGAGTTTATATCTCGAATTCTGACTTTTTTCTTTCATTAATGACTTTTTTTCTCTTAATTGTGATATAAACTCGAAATTGCTAGTTATAAAGTCAGAATAGCGAGATATAAAGTCAGAATTCTGACTTTTTTCTTAGAATCGCCTGACATAAACTCAATTGTGAGAAATAAAGACAGAATTGCGAGAGCATTTTTTTTCGTAAATGCGACTTTATATTCTGCAATTCTGACTTTTTTCTCGCAATTGAGAGTTTATATCTTGCAATTTTGACTTTTTTAGTTAATTTCTGACTTTAAAATTGCCTGATATAAACTCACAATTGCGAGTTATGAAGTCCAATAACTTGGAGGTATCTGTAAGTGTTGTCTAATTTTGATCCGAGTTTTTTTTTTTTTTTCAAATATCTCATTTAAGTTGTTTTATACTGTGATTCAGATAACAATTAATTTCTGGAATAAGCTTACAAAATGCACTTTTATGCATGTTAGGATAACCTCAAATAGGACTAAGCAGTGACCTTGAAATTTAGAAAATAAAAGGTTGTTCTCTAATTTTGATCTCCACTGTATATATTCATATGGATGTTGGCATTATTTGAGCATCTTGTTTCCATCTGTATGGCATCATGTAACGGAATGTCAGACAATATTGTGGATTTTTGTAATAGAACAGAAATCTACAGATGCGTCACTCGTTCCTCCATTATGTATGTGCTGATGTGTACCGCATCCCAGCCCTCTCTCCATTCACACACACATCCCTTCCTCTTCTCACGATAAACGTGAAACAGGGCCGCCAAAATGACTTGCACAAAAGAAAGACAAAATTGACATTGCCCTGAGATGTTTCTGCCATTAGACTCTTAGAATGGCTCATATGCCCTCTGGATGTTTGTATTTTCATGAATTCATGCCACTCAGAGACTCTCTGTGGTGAAATGGCCTTTCAGGGCCGCAAAGGAGCTCCAAAGAATCACAGAGAGTAGCTAAAAGGCAAAGGCATCATGATTTGAAATTGAGAAGCTATTTGCAACTAACCCTATTTAGAGCTTTGAACAGGATGTCAACCAACCAGGTCTGCCATCCAAAAAAAAAAAAAAAAAAAGTTAATTTAGATTAATTTTTATGAATCATTTATTCACTAAGCACGCTAGAAACATGCAAATCATGTTAGAAATATGTTAGTAACTTGCTACTCATGCTAAAAACATGCTAACAACATGTTGACAATGCTAAAAACAAGCTAGCAACATGCTAGTAACTTGCTAATCATGATATAAAAATGCTAACAACATGCTGGTAACTTGCGAATCATGTTAGAAACATGCTAACAGCATGTTAATAATGTTAGAAACATGCTAAAAACTTGCTAATCATGCTAGGAACATGTTAACATCATGCTAGTAACTCACATAAGCACGCTAGAATCATGCTTATCATGCTAGAAACATGCAAATTATGTTAAAAATATGCTAGTAACTTGGTAATCCTGTTAGAAACATGCTAATAGCATGTTAGTAACTTGCTACTCATGCTAAAAACAAGCTAACAACATGTTGACAATGCTAAAAACAAGCTAGCAACATGCTAGTAACTTGCTAATCGTGTTAAAAATATGCTAGAAACATGCTAGTAACTTGCTAATCATGCTGGAAACATGCAACATGCTAGCAACTTGTTAATCATGATATAAAAATGCTAGTAACTTGCTTATTGTGTTAAAAACATGCTAGCTTAATGCTAGTAACTTGGTAATCCTGTTAGAAACATGCTAATAGCATGTTAGTAACTTGCTACTCATGCTAAAAGCATGCTAACAACATGTTAACTATGCTAAAAACAAGCTAGCAACATGCTTGCAACATGCTAGCAACTTGCTAATCATGATATAAAAATGCTAACAACATGCTGGTAACATGCTAATCATGCTAGAAACATGATAACAACATGCTAATAATGATATAAACATGCCAACAACATGCTGGTAACTTGCTAATCATGCTAGAAACATGATAACAACATGCTAAAAAAAGTTAGAAACATGCTAGAAACTTGCTAATCACACTAGGAACATGCTATCAACATGCTAATAATGTTAGAAACATGCTAGCAACATGCTAGTTACTTGCTAATCATGCTAGAAAAATGTTAACATGTTAATCATGCTATCAACATGCTAGTAACTTGCTTATTGTGTTAAAAACATGCTAGCTTAATGCTAGTAACTTGGTAATCATGCAAGAAACAGACAGACAGAAAAATGACAACATGTTAATAACATGCTAATCACATTAGAAATGTGATAACAACACGCTAATCATGCTAGAAACATGCTAACATCATGCTAGTAACTTGCTAATCACGTTAGAAACATGTTAACAACATTCTAGAAACATGCTAGCAGTTATCAACATGTTATCAGCATGCTAGAAACATGATAACAACATGCCAATCATGCTAGAAACATGCTAGCAATATGCTAGTAACTTGCTGATCATGTTAGAAACATGCTAGCAACATGTCAATCATGCTAGAAACATGTAAGTAACTTGCTAATCATATTAAAAATATGCTTACAACATACTAATCATGCTTAAACATTAACAACATGTTAGCAAAATGCTAATCATGTTAGAAACATGCTAGCAATATGCTAGTAACTTGTTGATCATGTTAGAAACATGCTAGCAACATGTCGATCATGTTAGTAACATGTTAGTAACTTGCTAATCATATTAAAAATATGCTTACATCATACTAATCATGTTTAAACATTAACAACATGTTAGCAAAATGCTAATCATGCTATAAACATGCTAGCAATATGCTAGTAACTTGTTGATCATGTTAGAAACATGTCGATCATGTTAGTAACATGTTAGTAACTTGCTAATCATATTAAAAATATGCTTACATCATACTAATCATGTTCAAACATTAACAACATGTTAGCAAAATGCTAATAATGCTAGAAACATGCTAGCAATATGCTAGTAACTTGCTGATCATGTTAGAAACATGCTAGCAACATGTCAATCATGTTATAAACATGTTAGTAACTTGCTAATCATATTAAAAATATGCTTACAACATACTAACCATGCTTAAACATTAACAACATGTTAGCAAAATGCTAATCATGCTAGAAACATGTTAACAAAATGCTTGCAACATGCTAGGGACAGGTCTGTATCTCAGTGAGTATAAGGTTTTGAGTCAAAACTACAATTACACTGTAAAAAAATGTTTCAAAAAGTTGTTTTAACTTAAAATAATTTGTTACCTCGCTGACTTAAAATTTTTTAGTTTAGTCAACTTGAAATTTAAGTTACTTAATGTTAATTTCAGTGATAACTGGAATATTTGAGTTGAGTAAACTTAAAATTAAAAAGTCAGCTGGGTAACAAATGATTTTAAGTTGGTTTTGTATGTTGGTTTTTAAATAACTTAAGTTATTTATGTGACATCAGTGGTTCAACCATAATGTTATGAAGCTATGAGAATACTTTTTGTGTTCAAAGTTTCTAAGCATCGCCACTATTGTCTAGCATTCTGTTATTGTCTGCTTCAGTATGTGCGTGTGTGTGGGCCATCTGACGGTAGCTTACAGACTGTAACCCCCTGACGCTGCTTTCCTGCTCCTGTGGAGAGGGATTGGCCCCGGGGGAGGAGGCGGAGTCAGTGGCCATGTGCTGGCGGGAGTTCAGCAGGAGTCTTACACACGACTCTCTGACTCCCTGACTCCTGGCCATACATCTCTCCTCCTCCTCCCTCTCGCTTACTTAGTCTTTCTCTCTCATTCTCTTTTAATCCCTCATTTTCTCTCCTGCCTCAATGTGCATCTTGAGAAATAAAACATGTGCACGCACTCAAAGAGATGGCAACATTTTAATAAGAACACTGGGCATTAATAGTGTGATTATGTGCATAAGGATTTTGTGTGTTGAGATGTAGGATCATACTCGGGACTAATATTGAGAGATGAAACAGGTGGACGTCAGCACATAGCAGTGATGTAATTAGGAGACTCTGAGGGGCTCTACCCAGCGTGCTTTGCAGTCAGGCCTTCTGCAGTCCTCATGAATATTGAAGAGGAAGCACTGGGCGCTGCAGTGTGATGTGACTGAGAAGATCCGCAGCTTCTGTAAGAGGACACAGAGAGAATGTAATGCAGTTGCATGACAGAAGAGAGAGTGTGTTTCGAGTACAGGAAGATAGAAATAAAATAGGGAGGAGGAGTGATCTGCTAAATGGAAGGATGGATTGTAATATAACTGGTTGATTTTGTTTTTGTAATATTAAACATATACTTTCGACCCTCAGTTTTGATTGTAATTGTTTGGCAGTGATTAAAAGTTTATTATTATTAAAAACACATCCAGCCTTTAGCAAGCTAATGGTCAGACCACAATGCTACAATATTTTAATACTGTCACTCATAATTTTGCTTATTTTAGTCATATTGCTGTTCCCACCACTAATATTATTAATTATGTAATTACTATATTATAAATTATTATTATTATAAATGTAGGCATATATAAAAATATATTATTACTATTATTATTTGTATGGTCACACTGTTATCATAAATGTTGCTAATTATACCAACATTAATAATAACAATATACAAATATATTATTAATATTATTTTTATTAATATATTTGTATTAATAAAAATAATAATAATAATAATAATAATTAATTATGTTATTAATATTATTATAAATGTTGATAATTAAAAGCTTTAATAACAATAATATAATATAAATTATTAT